>NW_007726754.1:136497-191089 GCF_000696425.1 Galeopterus variegatus
CCGCAACCCTCAGTGTTGCCCCCGCACCAGACCGGCGACCGGCAATGGGACCGCAACCCTCGGCGCTGCTCCCGCGCCTCGCTCAGCCAGTGAGCGGGAACCGGTCTGCATGTGGGATCCGAACCCTCGGGCGGGAGCGCCGCCGCGCCTCCCAAGCGGCGCACTAGCGCAGTGCGCCACCGGGCCGGCCCATAACCATTTTTCTTAAAAATTTCTTCATAACAAAGTATAATGAACAAAGTTCAAAGACATATGACAGATATAAATTGGGCAAACATATTTTTAACTGTACATAAATAGGTAAAAAATATAAATAGATATCTATATCTAAATCAAGCATGCTTACAGCTCAAAAAGAAAAAGACAAATACTCCAATGAAAAATAGGTAAAATATACAACTGGACATTGCTCAGAGGCAGCGTAGAGTAGCAGTAAACAGCACGTAGTTTGGAGCCAGGCTGCCTGGGTTTGAATCTTGGTACCACTGCTGTGTGCCCTTGGTCAAGTTATTTAACCTCTCTCGGCCTCAGTTTCTTGTCTGTAAAATAGGGACACTAACAGTACCTACTACTGCATAGTATTGTGAGAATTGACTGAGTTAATATATGTAAAGGATCTGGCTCATACGAAGCAATAAATAAATGTTAGCTTTATCATTTAGTACAGTTATGTACTACATGTACAAAAAAGTTTCAAGTTCACTGGTAATAAAGGACATACATAACAAAACAAGAAAATACCTTGTTTTTGACTTGCCAGATTGGCATATTTTGAAAAGATTGTAGGCCCCCAGTGTGGGCAAGGATGCTGACAAAAGGTAAATTTGTACAGCCTTTTGGAGGGCAATGTATTGATCAAACTACACTTTCCTTTTAGTTCAGCAGCTTCACCTTTACAAATTTATTCTAAGGAAATAATCAGAGAAATATTAAAAAATTGGATATGACATGTAGCGTTATGAGAAGGGAACTATTTAAATGCATTGTGGCTTACCCTTGCAATGACATATTATGGAACGAATTTATTCTAAGGAAATAATCAGAGAAATATTAAAAAATTGGATATGACATGTAGCATTATGAGAAGGGAACTATTTAAATGCATTGTGGCTTACCCTTGCAATGACATATTATGGAACCCTTTAAAATAATAGTATAGATCCATATAAAATGAACATGAAATGATATGCTATACAGCAGTGTACAAAATGGTAGTGTATCCAATTTTAATTTTTTAAAAATTGTGTATGTATGTATCTGGGCAGACTATAGTAACTAAAACGTAGACAGAGGTTTTTTTTCCAGATGGGGAGATTTTTAGGTTCTTTATGACTTTCTGAATTTTCTAAATTTTGTACATTGTGCAATATTACTTTTATAATTAGAAAAATTGATAAATCCTCTTTGAAACAAAACAAAACAAATGAATCCACAAAAGCCAGCTGTGTGGGCTCCCAGTCTGGAGTGGTGGGTGTCACAGTCTGCAGTGGCTCAAGTGGGCACCATTCGTTCTGTCCTGCCTCTGCTGGGCCTGGTCTCCAGGACAACGGACCCCAAGCCCACCTGCATTGCCTAAAAGGGTGGCCCGACAAGGAGTGGATGTCTTCTGTTCTCCTGTGTAGATCCTGGAAAACACTCCTGAAAACCACCCCGACCACAGCCACCTGAAGCATGCTCTAGAGAAGGCAGAAGAACTGTGCTCCCAAGTGAACGAAGGCGTGCGTGAGAAGGAGAACTCTGACCGGCTGGAGTGGATCCAAGCCCACGTGCAGTGCGAGGGCCTGTCTGAGGTAGAGGCCTTTGGGGTGGGGCCTGGGCTGCCCCTGGCTGGGCTCAGCAGCCAGGCTGAAAGAGGACAAGAAAAGCCGTGTACCATCCTGCTCTGTCCAGCCTGCGGCTTCCAGATTTCTCTTCAGCTGCTTCTCGTCTGCTGTTTCATCCATTCACTGAGTTTATTTCAATCATATTATTTACCATTGCTAACAGTTCTATTTATTTTCTCCAACCTGCCATTTTCTTTCTTGTGTCTTCTTCCTTGCTCAAATGTTCATGCTTCCCATTTTTTTAAAAACATGTTCCTATATATTTCAAATCTGATAATCCCAATACCTAAAGTTATGGGTCTTATTTTTGCATCTGTTGTTTCTGTTAGCTCTTGCTAAACATGTCGTGTTTTTCTGCATGTACTGTGATTTTTGACTGTGAACTCAATGTTCCTTGGAACTTTATCTGTGGGTATCTCTGTTGCCTGAAGTTGCATTCCTGATGAGAGGATTGCTACCAGGATCTCCCTAAATTAAATTGAGAGAGATTTTCAAGATCGCACCAGTTGTGTGAATTATGGTTGTAAACTTGTGTGAGAGCTACCTGGTCATCACAAATCTCAGGAGGATATTTTCTTCCACTTACACCAAGTCAAAAACAGAAAATTTTTCCTGCGTATCCCTTCTGTGCTTGAGTCTACTTGTCATTCATCCTCTGGTCCCACCTCATTGTGAGGATCTCCTGTTAGATCCCTCATCTCCACCTGGATGTATCTCCTGTCCCTGTACCCTATGTAGCCATTAATATGGAAGTTCAGTGTCACGAGATTCAAGAGACTCTCACGGCTAACACTGGCTTTGGTGCTTGATTTCCGTCCAAGGTTCCCATTTTCATTCTGCTTTTGGCCTCTGCAAAGTTCTTACTTTTATTTTTTGGCCAGCTTGCTTGCATTTTAAAAGTGGGTTTTTGTATTGTACTCTGTTGTTTTTAGTTTTTGTTGAGTGAGTCATTAAGAGTTTTTCCTTCACCATATTTCCAGAAACAGAAGTCTCTTTTTGGTCTTTAATTCTGTTCTTGTCACTTAACCTTTCCTTTAGTTGCATTCATTCTGTTTTTTCTGTCTGCTTCTGCACACACATGCACATGTGCACACACACAGGCACACACATGCACACACATGCATGAGTGTACACACACACCTTTCATTAGTTTCCCAAAATGTCTCCCTCATCCACTTTTCTTTCTATAAGCTTCACAGGCGGTCACTACCTGAGAAGGCCACCTTTGCTGGTTTCTCCCTGGCCCCACCTCCCGTCCACCCAGTGTGGGTGTGGGCTTAGCACAGATGCAGAAGCCAAGATGATGGCTGTGAGCTCCCATTTTGGAATTTTGTGTTGCTGTGAATCCAGGGGCAGTCACTGCTTGGCTGACCTACTTATTCACTCACTCATTCATTCATTCAACTAGCATTTATTGAGTATCTGCCCGTGTGTCACTGCTCATTACTAAACCCTAAGGACATAAAAATAAACAAAATGTGATCCCCACTCTCAAGGAGCTTATAGTCCTGGAGGAAGCTGGAGGTTAAACCAATATTTACAGCAAAATGTGAGGAATGATGAGGCAGAGCTAGGTGCCAAGTGCTGTGGGAACATGTGATGAGAAGTGACAGTTGTGTGGGGTGTTCAGGGAGGCGTTGGAGAAGGTGGTGCTTGCTGGGGTGTTGAAGGATGAGGATCTCTCTCCAAGGAGTTGGGGGCAGGGTGTTACAAGTGGTGGGCACACCCTGAGCACAGCATGGGGAGGAATGTAGAGGAACGAGAAGGCCAGCGGCTGTCGGGCAGGTTGAGGACAGGCTGAGAAAGGCCTGAGGAGCATTCATTCAAAGGAATGTTACCTTGATCCTGAAGACAGTGGACCTGAGCAGTTCCTGAATCTGCCAGGCAGAGATGCCGATGTGGCGAGGTGCACTTTAGAAAGGGGGCCCTTTCCTGACTCTGATACTTCAACCAGAGGGACTCAAGTGAGGCCAGGGTCTTCATCTTAGATATTAAGGATAAAATAAGTTCTTGTCATTTGATTCTTGAGGCTTAGTGCCCTCTTTGAGATCAGATGGCTGTCTTTCTTTATTGGTTGGTCTTTCCTGGCTATTGCACACCAGCTTTGCTTTTGTCTGTGGTGTTCACAGTGGTGGGAAGGGGCACACTGGCTTTTGTCTCCTGACTTGTGATCGCACCATGGACCACATGTGGCCCAGATCTGGACACACACCAGTGATTAAGCTTCAAATAAATGCTGTCTTTGGCATTCTTGTCTGAAGATAGAAGAATGTAAATCCTATTCCCAATTCATGTATATTCAGTGTTAGCCTGGACAATTAGAGGGTGTAAACTTTGGTGTGAATGAACAACTTCATCTTTATGTCATTCGTCCCAGTGACGTTTGCCTTCTCTGAGTTCTTTGTCCCCATGTAGCTTAGACTCTCTTGGCATGCAGGAAAGGCTACACTGATCGCCAGGCTCCTATTTCGAGTCCAAGGGTGCACTCTGAACTCCTGTTGGGGTGTCACCTTTAGTCTTTTGGGCTCTCTCAGAGCCTCGGCGGAGGTTAGAGGCCATCTTTCCTCCTTGTAGCTGACAGCATAGGAGAGTGGCCACTGTCCTTGCCACCTGGACGTCTCTGGTCACAGAGGCAGTGCTGAATTTTTCTACCACATTGGAGGTGGACAGGTGGCCACCTGCATCTTTTAGGGGACACATGTTGTGAGTCTTGTCACCCCTTCACAGATACTTTCTTCAGAGAGGTCTGAAGAGAGCCTCGGCCCTGAAGGCTGCTGGATGGAGCATTGCCCTGGGGCCTGAGCATGGGCAGGCAGGGACCATGAGGGTCTGTCCTCTGCCTGGATCGTCTCACTGCCTGGCCCACAGCTGTGGCCTTGACTTGCTCGGGCTCTCCCCCTGCTGTCAGAAAGAGGGCCTTAGCCAGTTGTCTGCACCTTGGTCCTCCTCTGCCCCTCAGAACCTGGCATGAAATGGTAGAGCCCAGGAAGATGTTAGAGCCTTGTTTCAACACTTGCAGCTGTCTCTAAGGGTTGGTCAGTGTCAGGGAGAGAGTTGTCCCCTTCGCACTTTCAAAACTAGTGCATTGGGTGAGATTTAATGTGCACAATACAGTGTCTGTTCTATTTGGCTTGGAAGTGTCACTAAACACCACTGAGTTTTGCAGGCACCCATGTGCTAGGGGTCTGGACTCCAGTTGTGCCTCGGAAAGTAGCATTTGTCCCACAGAATTGTACAGAGAAAATCCGTGCGGCTTTCCAGAAGCGCAAAGGACTGTTCGAGCCTTTGCAGGGAGCTGGTCCCGCCACTTCAGCACAGCACTTGCATAGAGTGAGTCACCAGAGTGAGAGTGGCTGGGCGGTTTCCTTTCCGCTGCCATTTCCCCAGTCAGTAAGAGGGAGCAGTGTGCCAATCACGCCCCATGATCTTGCATAGAGTGAGTCACCAGAGTGAGAGTGGCTGGGCGGTTTCCTTTCCGCTGCCATTTCTCCAGTCAGTAAGAGGGAGCAGTGTGCCAATCACGCCCCATGACACTAGCAAAGCTCTGGGGGGAAAGCCTTAGGAGTCATAACGATGCTCGTCTTGACACATGGAATCCCCAGAACCAGGCCTTTGACTGACTTTGACTTCTTGGCTCTGAAAGGCACTGCCTGAAGTCTTCAAGGCCATCCTTGATTTGTGCCTAAGATGCAGGCCTGCTAGGACCCAGCCTCAGATTCTGACATAGTCCATGCTTTCAGATTCAGGGAAAGAAAAACAAAAATATGGCCTTCCTTCATGGTGTCTTCTTTGGGTTTTGTTTTCCTTTCTCAGCAACTTGTGTTCAATTCAGTGACCAATTGCTTGGGGCCACGCAAGTTCTTGCACAGTGGGAAACTCTACAAGGCCAAGAGCAACAAGGAGCTGTATGGTTTCCTTTTCAACGACTTCCTCCTGCTGACCCAAATCACGAAGCCCTTGGGGTCTTCTGGCACCGACAAAGTCTTCAGTCCCAAATCTAACCTGCAGTATAAAATGTACAAAACAGTAAGTTCGATTCTAGATTGCAATATCAGGGGTGCTGTGTTTGGGGAGGAAAAAGTTTCCAAAAGGAGTCAGAGTTTTAGCAGGGTTTAGGGCTGTGGTGTGGAGGAGAAAGCAGAAGGGACAAGCCGGGGTTTAGGGTGACCAAAGCTGAGAACGGTCTGTATCTGCAGTAGTTCCAGTAACACTCATGGATTGATGAATCATTTATTAGCTGCCACTTGGCTGCTGTGGGTCTGCCAGGATGTGGCAAAGTGCGCCTCACCCTGTAGGAGCTCACAGGCTTGTGTGTGGATGAGGCAGCCGTGGAAAAGCTCGAGAGTAGAGGCACAAAGTCTTGTCATCTTCCAAACAGTTCCAAATCCCCCACCAAACTTCTCAAGGTAGCTTGAAACAACTGTGCCCCTTTCCCTTTCCAGCAAAAGCCTATCTAAATAGTCAACGCATGAGAATTTCCCTAAGCTGTTTATCTGGTCTGCTCCCATGTGCACAGCTGTGTTTGTGTGTCTTAATGTGTGGGGTATTGTTTTTCTAAATTTGTCTGTGTGGGAGTGTTTTTACAGAAGAATTTTCTCTGAAGCAGCAGTTAGCTTTATTTCAGGAAGAAGAGCTATGTAGTTTGTTACTAGAAACCTTGTATGAAAATCTTTGGAGGGAATTTCTTGGACTTAAAGTTGATGCAGACTGTTTGCTGTTTAGGGTATACTATGGGAAAAACAGACCTGTTCGATCTTATTCTGAAAGACTTAAAAAATACCTGCAAAATGGAGGAGGGTGCGGGGGGATTCATATTTATAATTTGCAATACATAAAAGTTGATATTAACACAAAATCATTATTATTCTGGTATAGTTTACTAGAAAACACACACCCTTAGTATGATTTATTGGAACACACCCACGAACATGCACATACACCCTCGGTGTAGGTTACTGGAACACATACACACATGCATTCAATCTAGTTGACTGAAATATGTGCACACGAGTGTGTGCACACAAACATATACTGGCAGTTTCATTTTCTGGACCTTGCTCACATAATCCTTCCACACACACACACACTCCTAGCTTGCTGGAACACACCCCCCCAGCCTAGTTTTGTGATGCCTGTGCATTACTTTCCAGCCTATATTCCTAAATGAGGTTCTAGTAAAATTACCCACTGACCCTTCCGGAGATGAACCCATCTTCCACATTTCCCACATCGACCGAGTCTACACCCTCCGAGCAGAAAGCATAAACGAAAGGTAAGACCTGCCACCTCCCTAGCACCCGGGTCCCACTGGGTGCAGGACATGTGTGGGGCGTTTGATTAATCGGCAGGTCCTGACAATCCCCAGTTACAGTGCCATAACCTTTGCCTGGGGGAATGATACTTTCTTCTGGAGCCTCTCAAACGTTTGGCCCTGGCATGAATTTTTCAAAATAAAATGGATTGAAACTTTTTCGTTGTTGTTTAGAAATTTTCAGCATTCTTTGAGATAATGAAGCATCTTAGATTTCCCTGGGTTTCTCAGGTGGCAGAAACCAATAGGAAAGTAGTTTGGAGATTAACTAGACCACCCACACCTGAGCTCCTCCTCCCCCAGCTCACTGGGACAGGCATTCTGGGCCCCAGGCCTGGGGCTGTTCTGCTCTTTTGCTTCAGTTGCATCTTCAAGACTCTGTCCTGAAGCCAAATGAAATAAGTCATTTTCTGAAGGGTGAACTTGAGACAAGTCCACCAACATTCCAAAGAGCATTTGTGCTAAGCAAGAAAATTGGCTCAAGTCATTGTGCATATGATTCTCAGAAAAAGCGAAAGGGAAGCATACGTGGCTCCCAATCAGGGAAACGGTTTTTCTTCTTCCCTTGGGTGATTTGTAAGAGAGAGCCTTCCGGCCCCACTAGGTTAGGCAAATACGTGCTGCTTTTCAGTAGGGGAGGAAGTGGAGTTGCCCCTGTCTTCTCCAGGACAGCACTTGCCATAGATTTCCTTCCGTGGGGACACAAGCACCGGTCTTGAGTCAGGGAAACGGTTTTTCTTCTTCCCTTGGGTGATTTGTAAGAGAGAGCCTTCCGGCCCCACTGGGTTAGGCAAATACGTGCTGCTTTTCAGTAGGGGAGGAAGTGGAGTTGCCCCTGTCTTCTTCAGGACAGCACTTGCCATAGATTTCCTTCCGTGGGGACACAAGCACCGGTCTTGAGTACACCCATAAAAATGTCACTCATGCCTTTCTTATTAATGGTAGAAATCATTAGCATCATATGATATAAAAGCAGACTTTCTTTCCTGCGCCTTTGTTGTTAAAATCAAAGACAACAGAGTCCTGGAAGCAGAATTTGAACAGACCCGAAGCCTTTTCCCTGAGTTCTGTTTGGCAATTTTCTGTCTTTTCCTGTCCAAGGACTGCCTGGGTGCAGAAAATCAAAGCTGCGTCTGAACTCTACATAGAAACGGAGAAAAAGAAGCGGGAGAAAGCGTACCTTGGTAATGTGCTGCGCGGTGCTAATGTGTGTCCTGCAAAGCTGAGTCCTTAGAGCCAGGAGATGCGCTTGGAGGGAGGAGGGGGCGTAAGATGGGATGGAAGTGGCCTGGGTGGCGTGCAGGGGGACGGAGGGAGGGCACATTCCAGGAGCAAGGAAGCAAGAGTTTAAGAAGAGGAAACTGACTTGTGAGCGAGCAGGTGCATAGAACAGATAGCGAGGCAGACAAAGATGGAGAGGCAACGGATGTTAAAATGAGCATTTTGTGTTGTTTTCCTGTGGCCATAGTTCGTTCCCAAAGGGCAACAGGTATCGGGAGGTTGATGGTGAACATCGTTGAAGGCATTGAGTTGAAACCCTGTCGGTCACATGGTAAGGACCTAAGAAGCCCCTTCCAGCACGCTTTAGTATTCTGCAGCCCCACATCCCACCCAGCTTTAAATCAAATGTGCTAGCTCTTCCTTCCTTCCTTCCTTCCTTCCTTCCTGCCTTCCTGCCTTCCTGCCTTCCTGCCTTCCTTCCGGCCGCTGGCTGGCACAGGGATCGAGCCTGGTCCTTGGTGTAATCAGCACCACACTCTAACCAACTGAGCTAACTGGCCAGCCCCAAATGTGCTATTTCTAATCTTAAATTTCCTTCCAGAATTGGTTTGTCTAGCAGTCATTAACAACTTGAAGGTATTATGATGATTATTTAATTCTTCCTACTGTTCTACAAAATGAGGCCAAAGTGAGGAGACAGGAAGGGCCTGGTTTAAAAGCCCACTAATCTCACTATTTTATTCTTAGTAAGAGTATGATGCGGAGCATGGGAGTTTTCACCCGGATTCTCCATTTAATGCCACTTATTAAGCGCAGCAATGGAGGGGAATCAAAACAAGGTGTCATTCCCGCCTGGCGAAGGCTTTTGTTCACTCCAGGAAAGAGCAACCCGTACTGCGAGGTGACCATGGGCTCGCAGTGTCACATCACCAAGACGATCCAGGACACTCTGAATCCCAAGTGGAATTCCAACTGCCAATTCTTCATCAGAGACCTGGAGCAGGAAGTCCTCTGCATCACTGTGTTTGAGAGGGACCAGTTCTCACCAGATGGTGAGTAGAAAGTGGTGCCCAGCACCCTTCCTCTTCCCTGTCCTTCAGCTTGTGTGGTTAACATTTTCTCACCTGAGGACCTGCTGCCCGGAACTGCCTGGGCTTCTCTCCCAGAGATGAGGTTGGCAAAAGGCCAGACTCAGCCTTCTCTGGAGGAAGCTCTCACCAATGGCAGAGGCATTTCAGCAGATGAAGACAACATGTGCACGGTCTAGGGATGCGTCGGCTGTGCTAGACAAAGACCACAGTCTGTGCTTTCCAAAGCAGGTGACTGCAAAGAGGGCTGTACCTAAGAACCTCAGCATAGTTCTCTTATCCTTGGCAAAAATCATGCTGCTAATGGATAAGACTGGCCAATGGAGCAAGAAGAATGTGAGCCCATGACAGGTGCAGCAGAAGTGGGTTCCCTTCAGATGACGTTTCTGGTTAAGAAAAAGGATGCAGTTGTGTTGGGTACATCATTCCTTCAATCAACTTTCTGTTGCTGCTTCTAGCCTGTAAAAGAATGGTCTCTGGCCAGTGATTCCAAGAAACTATCCCTCTCTCTCTCAACCCAATAAAAAACAGAGAGTAGGTTTAAAGATTATAGTCTCCACTTAATTATAATCAACGGAGTATAATTAAGTGCAGGAGTGAGGGTCTAATGCTAGCATCATCTGTGCATGGTGTAAACGGCTTCATGCAGCCTTTGTCTTTTAGTTTTTTTGTATGTGAATAATTTCACTGTGAGTTAGGTACTACTGGTTTTTGCCCAAAGACAGTCACATAACTGGTTAAATGTTAGAGCGTGGGCTTCCAAGTCTGGGCTATTAACCACTACGTTTACTGTCAACTTCTATTCTGATAAATGAAGATTTAGGGTTGGACTTTTAAAAAAAATAACGAGATATTATGACACATTGACAATTCCACTGGGGAGTAGATTGGAAACCCTCGTTTTTGTCTTATATCAGAGATCAGAGAAGAAGGAACAGTATAATGATTCATTAGGAGAGTCCCAATACGCCGATACATGCCTTAAAGAGAAGCGATTCTCTCTCTGAGGAGGGTCTCTTTGTTCTCCTTTCAGATTTTTTGGGTCGGACGGAGATCCGTGTGGCTGACATCAAGAAAGACCAGGGCTCCAAAGGGCCAGTTACGAAGTGTCTCCTGCTGCATGAAGTCCCCACAGGAGAGATTGTGGTCCGCTTGGACCTGCAGTTGTTTGATGAGCCATAGGGAGTGGGCTCAGAGAGTTACAGCCTGACACAGCTCATGCTGTCTGCAAATTGTGTTCCTTTTCTAAGAAACCACCACTTGGTGCCCAGCCACAGGGCAATGGGACAGCAAAGACAGGCCCTCAAACTTCTAGGAATAATTCTCGATGATCCTTCCCCCAAACAATTTCCCATTTTATGAAACAAAACAACTGTGTTTTCCTTTGTCCTCACTGCAGGTCTCACCACGGTTTCTAGGGTCTCTGCAACCCCATAGCCCCCCCAGTGAGGTTCTGTTGGGGGTCTGGCCCATGCTCGGCTTGGGGCATGGGTCTGGTTACTATAAAGTAGGTTTATAAATGCAATGTCTGTATTTTTGGAAAACTCATGTGACAGATTTCTTACCTCCACCAGCTCCCAAGTAGACTCCATGGCCTACAATGCCCAGTCCTTGGTGCATTTGGAAACAGTTATGATAGTCCTGTTGTTGCTTCAGAATCTCATACCCCCACAGGGAAATGCTGCCCTGGATCTGATTGCTTGGTGCAATCAGGCACTGGTTTAGCTCTTTGAAGAGCTGGTCCATGGAAGATTCCAGCATGTGTGCTGTTACAGTGGTTCCATTCTCCTTAGGCCTTGTATTAATATATGTCAATGAAAACACACTCACATACCATCAAGCAATTCAATTCTGATTCCCACCATGCTTGGAAGATGGTCACCGAAACTTGTTATCTACAAAGTTATACTCCGCTGGATTAGATCACTGCAGGTCACCAGAAAGGCAATTTTACCGTGTCGTGGGGACCTGGTTACCAGCCATGTCAGAAAATTCTCTTTTGGCTCAGAGGCCCTGGGATGTTTCCTGATAAGAGTAGTTGCTGGTGACCAGCTGTGAATCTATTCTGTGCTTGGATGTACCAGATTCTGACTGTCATGGGAAATTTTAGCAGCTCTGTTTGGTATGTTCCCAAAAAAGGCATGTCCTGGATCCCCAAGGTGTGAAAAGGAAAAATGACAATCTTAAGGTAGGGTGGGAAGAAGTAAATCCTTTATGTGAAGTAAACCCTTTATGTGGTGGGGGAAAGAGCCTAGGAGCATGCAGAAATCTGGGGAGGAAGTTCTAAGACTCTTTCTCATACTCTAAGACACACACACCAACCTCTCGGTAATGGAAACACATGCGCTTGTTGCCAGAATCAGGAGTGTATGACCATGTGCCAAGCCATCTGGTTTGAGTGCTTTGATTTTTTTCCTGAAATGCCAGGATATAGGCTGGTATTAGATGATAACTTGATTTACTGATGAAACGTGTGGGCTATATTTTGTTTGCATGTTAATGTTCTCATAATCCTGGGGAAATGTTCTTTGCATGTTCTCTTGGTACTGGAGTCTAGCTTTCCTGCATTAGATGGTGTTCCCTTTGATGGTGGGTGCCTAGAATTTAATTAGGGTTGTAGAAGTGCTTTCTCGATGATAACATCAGCAGAGTGGCGGTGTACCCACTTTGCTGGGAACTGAATGCCTAGTGTTGTAATATCCCATCAGAGCCCTGTCATATTTCCAGCAATTTTTAAAAAGTATGTGTTGAAAGGACAACAAGGTTTACATTTCATACTTCTAAGAAACACTTTATTATTTATTTATTGAAGATAGTGTAGAATTTTGTATCAAGAACAACAAACAGAAGTATTTTTTTGAAACAGGCAGATATGCCCTTTAGTTAGAAACTTTCAACCGGACATGTTATAGATCAAGTTTAACTTCAGGCGTGCATTTGTTTACCACTTCCCAGCAGAAAACACTGTTAAAATATTTTTTTTTTCCTTTTTGTCTTTTTTCGTGTCCGGCAACGGATCGCAACCCTCAGTGTTGCCCCCGTACCGGACCGGGACCGGCAACGGGATCGCAACCCTCGGTGCTGCGCCCGCTCCTCGCTCAGCCAGTGAGCGGGAACCGGTCTGTATGTGGGATCTGAACCCTCGGCGGGAGCGCCAGTGCGCTCCCAAGCGGCGCACTGTAGCAGTGCGCCACTGGGCCGGCCCAAAATATTTTAAGTTTATATTTTTTGATGTTGTTAAGAAACTCTTTTAAATTAAATCTATAAATAGACATGCAACTCAAGCTTTCCTATGTCTGTAACCAACACAGTTTGTTCAGTGCATTTATGAAGGACATGTTACCGTGGTAGAAAAAAGTGTAAATGTGTAAATGGGGTAGTGGCTCACCATTCCAATCTCTTTCTTTCTGTTCTCCCTTTTCTCCATTGACGTTTTTTGAGTGTTAATGTTGGACATCACTGTCCATGTAGGTAGGGTGTGGTACGTGCAATGACAAACATCGTATAACCCTTTTAGATCCCAGGTCACCCACTCGTAGAGTCTCATGATTGGAATTAATGTAGTATGAAAAAGCAATGTGAGTCTTTTTTCTCCATGTGACTCTTCTGAGCATCTTTGAGATGCTCCTCCAGTGTAGCAACTTCTGGATTAGTGTCCTTGTATTTACTGGTGTCATTTATAATGTGACAGATTGTGCTTGTGAGTGAACTAGGCTGGCCCTCAGATCTAGCTGTGACTCATGAATCGGGTTGGGGGATAGAGGGAAGTGGCGATGGATGGAGTCTCAAACCCTTGGGCCTCTCTTCCTTCATGTCTACCTTCTTGACTGTCTAGGCTACATTTCATAGAAATTAAAAGCCCCTTGCCAATTAGGAATCTGTCTCCTACCTCTTTGCTTTCTAAATGTAGGGATTCTTTAGGCCACTGCATCCTGGCATCCTGACCTCAGCCTTTTAGACACCGCTGCAGGCGTCCCTCTCTCTGAGCCACATTTCTGGCTCCTGCTGTATACTCTGGCTTCCTTTAGCTTGAGAATGGGCTTTCCTGATCATACAGCCATGTGTGACCCTCAGCCATCCCTGAGAACCATCCTCAGAGCTCTGAGGATAGGGGCCCTGGGCAGGGCCTTCTTCATAGACCAGCTCTCCCAAAGGGACAGACCACACCTGGTCTCTGAGGGGCAGGGTTTCTCTGGCTGATATGGTTTCCCCTGTATTAAATAGACAGCATCATTTCCTGGAACCAGGTCTGTTGTAACCCTGAGAGCCTGAAGATGGGGTTCCTTCAGATCCAGGCATGGCCTCATCTCGGAAGAGGAAACTTTCTAGGCTAAGGTCACCAGGAATGTTCGAGAAACTGGAGTTAGATTTCCTTATTTGACTGCTTGGATTAGATTTCTCTGTCCTCCGATAGCAGAGGAGAAAGCTCTGCTCCCAAAAAACATTAATGTAAGATGGGGCATGTTTTTCTTCTTTGCTTTTTGAACAACCTAAAGTATGACCTAAGTATGTGAAAATAACTGATTTCATCTGGTTGAGTAGCCCTGAATTTAACTGGAAAAAAATCTCATCAGAAAATCGGTAAAGTGACCACTTGGGTTATGTTTTATCTCAGTGATCTGGTACCAAAAACCCCAGGTGTCCTCCAGGGTTGTGTTCCGGGGTGCCAGGGGGATTATGTTCTAGAGCCACCAGGGAAGGACCATTGCAGGTCTGCCTTCCAAGGCTGGGCAGGCCAGCCGTGGCCATACAGAACAAGGATGTTCCAGAATCTGATGGGGCTGGAGATCAAGGGAGAACCAGACAAGGTACTTCCGGTTTTATTTGAAAGGTGGGGATCTTGGAGTGTATTTTAGAGATTGCCAATACCTTGTATGAGGAGAAAAATACTTCTTTATCCCTATTCCAGATAGATTTTTCTAATCTGTTGGGGCTTTTTGATTCATAAGAAGAAAATTTGTTTTTTTTGTGTAACAATTTTAAGAATTTCCATTGGAAATGGAAAATATGATTTGATTTGATTTGGTTTTTCAGTCTCCCTTCCCTTTCAGGGTTGGAGATGTGCTTTATAGCAGACACTAGCACTTTTACACGGATGCCCGGTATACTTCAGACACAACAGGGTCATTTCAGGCTTGCGGTTAGTGTGAGATTAGCACTGGGTCTGCGTGATCCAGTTCCTAAGGGCCTTCAAAAAGTTCATGGGATGCGTATTATATTTTCATTCAATTTTCCCATGAACTTTTTGAAGTACCCTCATACTTGCTTTCCAAGTTTAAAGCATTCTATGCCAGAAAGTGAGGAGATAAAAACAAATGAGCCTGGATGTTTTTGTTTTGCTTTTAGGTATAAGAGCTTTAGCTCATCCCAGGCAGAAGCATAATAGGTAGCCAGAAACCAGTGGCATGGTGAATCCCGCAGACGGTGTGTCCTGAGTCACTAAGAGTCATTTCGCAAACTAACTTCTCCTTCTCATTGCACCCTGGGGTGCTGAAATGCCTGCCAGGGACTTCCCCCACTGCCTGGAATGGCCCAGGTCAGCTGCCAAGACTCACCTGGCAGTGCCCTGAGTCATGTTTTGCAGAAGTCACTTAGTATTATGTAAATATAATTAGGATGTTATTCTCCTCCTCTTCCCTGGAGTGGTCCAGTGAGACCACATTCTTGTGTTTCTCTCTTTTTCTAATTCATTCATTCAAAAGGCACATTGAAGATGGATCCATTTCTGGGAAGGCTGGGATCAGATGAGGATCGATTGGCCAGCCTGTGTTCTGGGACAAATCTCAGGAACAGGAGCAGGCTTGCCCAAGGGGCGGGTATTTCCCTAGAACAGCCCTCACCTCCCTAGATGGGGAAGGGAGGGTCAGGAATTACAACACAGGAGCCAAGGTATTGATTCACCAGCCTCCCTCCTCCTGCATGTCAACACACAGTTGCTTTGAGGCAGGGTCAGAGCTTGAAACAATGAGGACATTTTCCCTTTTTTTCAACTACACCGTGATTGCCTACCTGTCTTGGGCTGCCTTCTGGAGGAAGGCAGGCCTGTAATGGTCCCTCAGTCTGCACTCCCAAGGTGGTGCTCTCAAGCAGTGTAA
This sequence comes from Galeopterus variegatus, assembly GCF_000696425.1. Lineage (NCBI taxonomy): Eukaryota > Metazoa > Chordata > Mammalia > Dermoptera > Cynocephalidae > Galeopterus > Galeopterus variegatus. Next base: position 152,036 of record NW_007726754.1, read on the forward strand.
GAAAGAGCAGAAAGAAGGACTGAGGGTGAGAAGAAACCCAACTAGGCCACTGAGCAACCCCCTGCAGTTCATCGGCTGACTTGTTCTCACGGGCTTAGGAAGATCCCTAAGAGAGCTGACAGGGGCGCCGCGAGGCTCGTCCCTGTAGCTCATGCCCTTTGGGGGCTCTGCAGATCAGACTGTGCCAGGGGAGGCCCATTCGCAACCCCTGTCACCCTTACGTGCCAGCACTCCTGTCTCTAATGAAGACGTGGCTTCGTCCCTGTTCTCCTTGTCACTGTGGCTTGCACTTTCTGTGCATAGCCCCTAGAACAAGGGCAGCCTTCTAGAGTGAATACTTGGGTATTCTGCTGACATTTTGAAAGGTTCCGATTCATTAATGTCGCTTTGTGAGGGGTTTTTCAAAGAAATAATTAAGACCTCTTATGAGGTCTGACACAGAGGAAGTACCTGGCTGGTCAACATAATGACCACCCCAGCTTCCTCTTTCTGAGTAAGGCTCTTGCTCCTTTTACTTGGAAAGTAGTTGTTATTTGAACTAGAGGAAAGGAAAGTTCTAGAACTGCTGTTTCCTCACCCTGCATTGTATCAGATCCAGGATATGTTTATAGGTCATCAGGCTCAACTAAGGCACATAACCTTATATCTGTAGAAGCCAGAAAAGAGTCTTTCCCTGATAAACATGAAAAATGTATTTCATACGAAAGATAGAAAACATCTGTCAGCTCTCTATCTTAGGAGCATTAGAACTCAGACACCAACACATTGGACAGTCTTATCTCTGGGTTGTGATCTCTCAGTAACATCGTCAGTAATGCTAATAGTGCATTGTTCATTCAGAGAGTCCCCATCCAGGCCGAGGCCACTGTCCAAGGGATTGGGAGGTAGCATAGAGAAGCTGCCTTTGTGGCTGTCAAGCCTAATTGTTGATCTAATTTTAAGTTATTTAAATAACACCCAACACATACAAATTTGTAGCCACCTCCAATAACTACTTCAGTTCCATGTAGACTCAATCAGTTCCTTCATTAAAGGAACCCTGTTTACTCTGGCATTTGGGAACCTGATAACACCTGCATAATAGAGTAATTTTTTCGACACTATGTGTGGTTGTCATATTTCAGGGTAAATTTGCCCCTACTGTATGTCAGGGTGGTTTGTAAGTTACGTTTTAATAGAATTCTGTTCTGTTTTCTATACCCGCCTATATTGTTACTATCATCTGACTAGTGTGAATATTTTAGTATTCAAAGCCCACGAAGTAAAACTGTGTCTAGAAGTGGGCTTATTTGGTCAGCCTTGAAAAAACTCAGCGCTTCTCTGATATTTCCTAAGAATTAACCAGTAACCAAGGTTTCTTTTTAGGCAGTAGTAAGAATACATATTTTCCTCTTCTAGGAACTCTGGTTTTATACTTTTTTCATTTAAAAGAATAACATTCCTGTGTGACTGTGCTTCTAAAACTATGCTCCTTTGCGTTTCTCCTCTTATACTCAAATCTCTGATTTCCTCCTGTTTCTGGATCTTAAGCAGAATGAGGGCCTAGGGCAAACGGGAGCCAAAGAGAGGGTGGTGGCTCTGGTTGAGTAGCAGCAGCTGCCTTTCCATCCACTGTCCCCACTGTGGGTGTAGGGGCCTCCCTGTTGGACCCTTGCTGGTCCCACTGGCAGATCCAAGGTGCTGGTGCCACCTACCGCAGCTTCAGGGCATTGCTTTTGTGTGAATCACAAGGAACTTGCTGGTGGTGCGGTGGAGAGGAGCCAGTGGGGTGAAGTGGGGTGGAGAGGAGTGACTCAGAGCTGGGAATGTGGGCCAGGCAGAGCTGAGCGCTGGCCCAGGAGAGGGGGAGATAGAAGGTCAGAGAGGGGAGGAAGTGAGTGGCTTGAACCCAGTGCTTCTGGGTACCTTAGTGGGACTTTGCTGCTCTCTGCTGCTGGGGTTGGGGCTGTACAGATGTCCTTAGCCCTCACCTTTTCTGCATCTGCTTTAGTGGGAGCTCTGCAATTCAGCCTCTATGGGCCTCACATGTATGTTGAAGGTGCCCCCACTGCTGGGTGGACCTCAGGGCAGGCCAGCCTGCAGGAGGCCCTCTCGCCAATAAAAGTCAGATCCACTCTACTTGGATTGGATAGCAGAGTCTCTACTCACAGACTTTGACTTCTGGAATTTTAGATACAAAGAACTGATGGTGGGATGCAGCAGCTCATTGTGGGTTGTGTGTGTGTGCATGTGCACCAGGGGACGGGATAAATGGACACGAGGATTGAACTGGAAGGCAGGAAACACGTGGCTCCAACTGTCCCATAGCCATACTCAGGACCAGCTATGTGGTTTGTGAGCTGAGTGCAAAATAAAAATGTGATGCCCTTGTTCAAAATTATAAAAAATTTCACGATGCTGACAGCAAGGCATTAAGCCACACGTGGGGCCCTTCTGAGACTAGGACCGTGTGTATCTGTGCAGGTTGCACACTATGATGCTGGCCCTGGCCATGCTGTATTTTCAGTTGGTTCTGGAATTTTACGTCGTCTTCTTTCAAAGGGTCTTTCTGGCAGGCTGTGGAGACTTGGGCAGATACACTTTCAAAACATCTGCCTTTATTTCCTAAAAGCACAAATGATCTGGACTAATTAGAGAATATAGAGCTCCAGCTCCTTGTTCCCAGATTTGCCCCGAGGCTGGAGAAGGAGCTGTCTCTGGGGTGGCAGGGCTGGTCTCTGGGCTCCCAGGCCAGGGAATGTCCTAGGCACCAAGCAGCCTTTGAGCGTCTGCTATTGAACTCACTACTTTGAAATGAAACCCCTCCTTCTGGTTGTTAGTCATCCACCGTGGGCTTTTCTCCCCACTCCAGCCTTCTGCTTTCAGAGAGAAGTGGGGAGGTCCCAGAAGTGCTCAGGACCCCTTCCCAGTGACTGGGTGCTTGTTCCTACAGCTGCCACCCCTGGAGAGGGTGGGTCAGTGGTTCACAGGTGTCTGGGAGGGAGTTTGCTTCTTAGAGGTGTGACTTCCCCGCTGGAGACCCCCATAGGATCCTAGGTATGGCTTTTCGGTAGGGTAGTGTTAGGAGAGAGGAAAGAGCCCGCTGTGTGAGTAGCCTGAGTTCTAGAAGACCACGGCTCCTGGGAGGCAGGTGACTGTGGAGTTGAGCCTCCTGCTGTGAGCTTGTTGCTTTCTTTCATGAACTTTTGCTTTCTTGGTGTTGGACACTACAACACGTTTGCGGTTCTGCCTGCTTTTTGCAAATAGATCCCATTTCTACACACAGAGAGCAATAATCCTTACTATGTTTCCTGATTCTGTCTAGGATTATAATGTTTGTTGAGTAAAAACATTGACAGAAGGTGGAACAGAAATTGCAAACCCATCTCTTATGGATGAGTCACCTTGAATGAAATAACAAATTATAGCTTTTTCTTCATGTGTAATGCAGTCTTCCAAACTATGGAAATTTCCACAAGTGTTCTTCAGAAGCATTTAATTAATAGTATGCCAGCATTAGTTTTAATGAATAAACATTTTGAGGTACATTTTAGAAATCGACATCCTTAAAATGTCATCTGCTAAATATTCACTGTTAGAAAGCAGATATTCAAGGAAGATCTTTGGTAATATTTAGTTTTAGACATACATTTCATATATACATTGCCAATAGCTGAAGTATCTTGGAACTGTGAAATCAACCTCAGATCTTGTCTGCTGTAACCCTGCGAGCTGAAGTCTGTGCCCCCTCACCCCTTCTCACCCTTTTGTAGCCCTGCATAGATAGGGGAGTTGGCTACATCCCACTCACGTAGGATCACTTTAGCTCCCTTAGCTTTGTACCGCACGTGTATAGGTGGTAAGCATATGTGTAAATATGTGTATACAGATGAGAAACTGCAACAAAAATGTCCTATATGATAATCAGGTCACAGCTTCTGGTTTTCTGCATTTTATGTTGTTTCCAGCTAAGAAAACTGTAGAACTCCACTACATAAAGTGAAAAGGTTGTGATCTTTAAATGATTTGTCATGAAATCTCTGCTGTCTGTTTATGGGGTTGGCTGTGCCTAAGTGTATATATGGTTTGTAAGAGGCTATGATGTTAAATGTTGCATAGACTAATACAGATTCTGTAGTCAAAAATATTTAACTTGTTATTGTAAAATGTGATTTGTCACTGACAGATTATTTTTCTGTATGTATATGAGAGTATTTTAGGAATCTAATTTAAGTGCATAAAACTATAGAAAAAAATTAAAATGTATTCCAGGAATAGAAAATGCTTAATCAGATTACTTGGGCTTGATCCAACTAAATTTCTTAAATTAAAAAAAAAAATCCAAATTGTGTATGTTAGAAATTCAAAGGAGTCACTTTTTTCCCTTGCAGGGAATATGATGAATTTCAATGCAACGGGTGGTGGCGTGACAAAATGGAAAGTATCCTGTAGCCATGACCTCAGATAAGACCTTGGCGTTGCAAACTGATTTATATAGATACATTCTGGAAGGATGAGAGAACTGAGAGCTTGTTTCCATCAGATCCATGTGCCACAGAAGCTTCCTCGTGTTTGAGGAGATTACTTAGGAAGCTGGGGCTGACCCAGCTGACCCACTAGAGAGTTTAGGACAGTTCCAGGAGGCCACCCCTGACTTCCACGTCACCCTTTTCACTTCTCTTTCTGGAAATGTTCAGCATATCCCCTTAGTGTTTGCATTTTCTGTGAAATTTCCTGGTGTGTCTTCACCATCTCTAACTGTGGCACAGAGGGCAAGAGGAAGGATGAGGTTTAGGATTTCTGGGCTAACCTGTTTTCGGGCAGGCAAAAAGGCAGCACAGAGCAGCCTCCTGGATGCCCGTGTCCCCAGGGGAGACCCCAGGAGCAAGAGAACTTCCTCCCTTTCCCCACCTTCCCAGAAAAGTATCAGAGGTCCAGTCTGCTTCTTGGGCACACATCTTCTATACTTGGTCACCAGAAATGTCCCTGCAGGCCACCCAGGGAGGATTCCATGAAACTCAATGTCTAGCTCCCCGAGAGATGCATTCAGAAGTGATTTCAGGAGGGGGCAACCCTATGAGTCCATCCTCCCCTAGCAGGCCAGAAATGCTGCAGTGAAGAAGAGAGCTGTTTTCTGGTGATTCGGGACATTGATTGCATAGCAGTCTCTGTTTGTGGAAATTTGAGTGCCGGTGGCTTCAAAGAACATAGAGAAGGTGTGAACAGTAGGATTTCAATGTTTCTTTCAACAAGCTGTGTGTCTTAATGCTGCTGACCAAAAGTCCAAGTCTCTTTTTTTAATAGGTTTGAAATTGGTAAAACTAGAGTCCTAGTGACTTCCTGAACTGCAGGAGCATGGGAAGCGGTGATTTCTGGAAGCTTCCTGGAATCTCTTGAGGCATATGAATAATTTGCAAGTCACCTTGAGGAACTGTCCATGTAGTCCATAACTGGCTTTGTTCCCAAGTATGGGGCCACTTAGAGATCTCTTTGCTCAAGCGTAGCCAGGGAAGGCCATCTCAGGCCAGTGAGTGGAACTGGACAGACTCTGGTCCACCCCCTCAGAATTGTCTGGATCTTTTTCTTCAGAATGATACTCTCTGCATTGGCACTAGGACTGTGAGTGGGAACAAATCAGCAGACAACTCCCTCCTGGGTTCTGGTTGTTCAAAAAAAAAAAAAAAAATCTGGGGATGAGAAAAGCCAGAACATGGGGCCCTACCCAGTAGTGCTGGAAAGCCCTCCCAAGTAGCCTTTGCCTGTTTGGAAAAAAATGTAATAAGTTGTAACATGAGTACCTTGTATTTCCAGTGACAGGTGGGCCATGGTGCTGGTGGCATGTTGGTCCCCACACAGCCCTGTCCAGGGGTAAGACTAGGCCACCCCTTGATGGATTTCCTGTTCATTGTAATATACTTCTGTTGCCAAAAAATGGTACTGTTTAATTTTCCATAAAAAAGAGACTATATTGTCTGCTATGTAATGTTATTGGAGTTCTAAAAATGACCAGACACTATTGTAAATTGTAGAATTACGTATTTGTCTGAGGTTTGATGAAGCAGGTGAAAATAATAGGTTTCTTTTGTTTGTTTGTTTGAAAGAAACTGAGGTTAGTTTTGCTGTTTGAGTGTTCCTTTGGCACCTTATTATGTGTGAAATGTTAAATTTTACCTACTCAGATTATGGTAATTGAGATTTTTTTGTTTGTTCAAGCCAGTAGCAACAACAGTACAAACTGCTATTCCTATGTATCTTGAACCGGAAAAGAACAATCTCTTCAAAACAACTCTTTGGTCATTTTGACCTGTATAGTTTAAATTAACATAGTTCATGAATAAAATGAGAAAAGTCAACCCTGCTCTGTTACAGTGGATTATTTTGGGTTCTATCTGCTCCATCTCCTTACTGAACACACACAGGAAGCTAACAGTCTTGCAAATGGCATCTTTTCTTACATGTTTCCTTTTCCCACAGATAAGGCTATAGTTGTACAAGGAAGATTATGCAAAAAAAAAAAAAAAAAAAAAAAAAAAGAAAAGAAAAGAAAAAAGAAAAAAAGAAAAAAAAGGAAAAAAAAACCCCAAACAAAAGAACAACCTTCAACTCTCCTATGCCTTTTTCAGATGAATGTTAGCACTAAGTAGAAATAGATTTCCCTGTACCAAGTGTTTTTGAGAACATGAGAAGTTCTGTGTTGCATAGCATATGAAATGCTGTGGACAGGTCAGGGGAGAGCAAAGTGTCTTACAAAGATATTCAGAAGGATCACTCTGGATTTCCATGAGGTTTCTAACACAAATAACTCCACATGTTCAGAACTTTGACTTTGAAATCTGAGTGCCATTAGCAAATCCAACACTGAATTTTGTTAACATAAAAGTTATTGTATTATTTACAGTGTTTCCTTCTTTTCTGGTTTTAAAGCAGTTCATCCCTATTTCATCACTGATTTAACTGACTATAAATAAGTCCTTAAATTCTCTACCTGGCTTGGACACTAGTTGAATTGTTATATGTTGTGGCACATTTCTAAAAAATTGACTGAAAAGTAGTGAATCTTTGCCTTTTTTAAACCAGTAGGCCCCATTTTTGATAAACATAAACATTTTATGCCCTTTTCTTGGTTGTAAGTTTTAAAAATAAATTAAATGTCATTAAAACAAATAAAATAATAAGTTATTTTCCCCAACTACACCTAATTCTCTCCCAGTCTGATGAGGTTTTCCATAACACAGCCCAGATGGAAGAAGGAATCATAGGTAGGCAACATGCTGAATAGACACAAATTAAATCTCAACAAATTTAAAAAGATTGAAATCATAATCAAAGAACTAGAAAAGCAAGAACAATCTAATCCCAAAATTAGTAGATGGAAAGAAATAATTAAGGTCAGAGTAGAACTAAATGAAATAGAGACAATAACAACAACAATAACAAAACATACAAAAGATCAACAAAATAAGAGGTTATTTTTTGAGAAGGTAAACAAAACAGACAGACTAGCTAGACTAACTAAAAAAAGAAGAGAAAAGACCCAAATAACAAAAATCAGAAACGAAAAAGGAAACATTATAATCAATACCACAGAAATACAAAGAATCATTATGGACTATTATGAACAACTATATGCCAATGAATTTGAAAATCTGGAGGAAATGGGTAAATTTCTGGACACATACATACTACTGAGACTGAACCAAGAAGAAATAGAAAACCTGAACAGACCAATAACGAGCAACAAGATTGAAACAGTAATCTTCAGTCTCCCAACAAACAAAAGCCCAGGACCAACCAGATAGCTTCACTACTGAATTCTACCAAACCTTTAAAGAAAAATTAATACTAATCCTTTTCAATCTATTCCAAATAATTGAAACAAAGACCATTCTCCTGAAGTCACTGTATGAGGTGACAGATACCAGAATCAGACAGACACAACAAAAAAAGAAAACTAAAAAAGGCCAATATCCTTGATGAACTTAGACACAAAAATCCTCAACAAAATATTAGCAAACAAAATACAACAGCATATCAAAAAGATTATGATCAAGTGCGATTCATCCCAGGGATGCAAGGATGGTTCAACATATGCAAGTCAATAAATGTGGTACACCACATCAACAAAATCAAGGAGAGAATCTATATGATTATCTCAATAGATGTAGAAAAAGCATTTGACAGAACTCAACATCCCTTCATGATACAGGTGCTTAACAAATTAGGAATAAAAGGAAAGTATCTCAACACAATAAAGCCATATATGACAAACCCACTGTAAATATCATCCCGAATAAACAGGAACAAGGAGAAAGAACAGGAACAAGAGAAGGATGCCCACTCTCACCACTCCTATCCAACACAGTATTGGAAGTACTTGCAAGAGCAAGCAGGCAAAAGAAAGAAATAAAGGGCACCCATACTAGAAAAGATGAAGTCAAACTGTCCCTGTTTGCAGATGTTATATCTAGAAAAACCTGAAGACTCCACCAAAGCCTCCAGGGCTGATTAACTTAAAGACCCCACCAAAACTCCAGGGCTGAATTCAGAAAGTTGCCTGATACAAAATTAATACAGAGAAATCAATAGCATTTTTATATACTGACAACAAAATAGCAGAAAAAGAAATCAAGAAAGCAAGCCCATTTACAATAGCTACCAAAAGAATGAAATATCTAGGAATAAATTTAACCAAAGAGGTGAAAGATTTCTACAATGAGATCTACAGATCACTACTGAAATAAATGAAAGTGGACACAAAAAGATGGGAAGACATTCCATGCTCATGGATTGGAAGAATTAATGTGAAAATGTCCATACTACTCAATGTGCAATACAAATTCAATGCAATCCCCATCAAAACAACAATGATATTCTTTATAGAAACAGAAAAACAATCCAAACATTCATGTGGAACAATAAAAGACCTTGACTAGCCAAAGCAGTCCTGAGCAAAAAAATAAAACAAAACAAAAAAACCGGAGGACAAAAGGAACAGACTAGAGAACCCAGAATTCAACCCATGTACTTACAGCCAACTGATCTTCAACAAAGGCACCGAGAACATACATTGAGGAAAGGACAGCCTCTTCAACAAATGGTGCTGGGGAAACTGGATGTCTACATGCAGAAGAATGAAAGTAGACCCCTGCATCTTGCCATATACCAAAATTAACTCAAAAATGGATTAAAGACTTAAATATAAGACCTGAAACTATAAAACTCTTGGAAGAAAACACAGGGGAAACACTTCAGGATGTAGGACCGGGCAAAGACTTCATGAATAAGACCCCAAAAGCACAGGCAACTAAAGAAAAAATAAACAAATTGGATTATATTAAACTGAAAACCTCTGCACAGCAAAGGAAACAATCAAACAGAGAGAAAAGAAAACCTATAGAATGGGAGAAAATATTTGCAAGCTATACATCTGACAAGGGATTCATATCCAGAATATATAAAGGAACTAAAACAAATTAACAGGAAAAAAACAAAACAAAACAAAAAACAAATAATGTGATCAAAAAATGCACAAAAGAGCTGAATAGACATTTCTCAAAAGAAAACATACAAATGGCTGACAAGTATGTGAAAAAATGTTCAACATCACTAATCAGGGAAATGTAAATCAAAACCACACTGAGATATCATCTCACCCCAGTTAGACTGGATACTACCAAAAAGACAGAGAAACAAATGCTGGTGAGAATGCGGAGAAAAGGGAACCCTTCTACACTGTTAGTGAGACTATAAATTAGTATGAACATTATGGAAAACAGTATGGAAGTTTCTCAAACAACTACAGATAGAACTACCATTCAACCCAGCAATCCCACCACTGGGCCTATACCCAAAGGACTAGAAATCATCATGTTGAAGGGATACCTGCACTCCCATGTTTATCAAAGCGCTATTTACAATAGCTAAGATATGGAACCAACTGAAATGTTCATCAATGGACGACTGGATAAGGAAAATGTGATATACATACTCAATGAATACTACTCAGACATAAAAAGAATGGGTTAGGGTTAGGGTTAGGGTTGCAAGAGCATGGATGAGCTTGGAGAAAATTATGTTAAGTGAATCAAGCCAGGCACAGAAAGAGGAGTACTGCATATCATCACTCAGAAGTGGGAGCTAAAAAATAAGAAAGAAGGAAAGAAAAAAAGAAAAAGAACAGTCTCAACAATATGTTGAAGTTTCATAAGGAGAAAACAGGTCTGTGGTTACTAGAGGTGGAAAAGTGGGAGGGAGAGGGGGCTAGCGAGAAACTGTTTAATGGACACAGAATGATTACATTTCATAATGACGAACATGTTAATTATCCTGATTTGATCATCACACATTGTATGTAAGTATTGATATTCAACTCTGTACCCCACAAATATGTATACTTGTGTTTCAATAAAACCTGTTGAATACTTAGATTTAGTAACATAATCTCGCATTTTGATTGTCTTCTTTTCAATAAGCTACACATATATTCTTCCACAACTTGATTTTTAAGGACTGTATAGTATCCCATTGTCTGATTGTATTCTAGTTTATTTAAACAATCCTGAACGGCTACATGTTTAAGTTGTTTTAAAATTTTCACCTTGATAAATGCTATGAAGGTATCCATGTACAAAGATCTCTGGGGTAATCTCTGATGATCTCATGAAGCAATATTTGAAGTATTTAATCATTTCCCCCAAGTGCTTAGTCCATGGGAAGATTGTTGTGTTTGATTCTGAAGGATTTGGGCAGTATTATCAGCAAGAGGTTCCCCTAGAAAAGGTTTGGGTCCCAGCCATCACACGTTTGTGTGAGTTCTGTGGTTTCACAGCGTGTGATGCTGTCTGGTGCAGCGTGGGCCTCACTGCAGTCAGGAGGCCAGCTAGGAGGAAGGTGGATGGGGCTCAGGGTCAGGTTACAGGCTCAGCTGCTAAGACACAGAGAGCCACCATCCTGCAGCCTCAGTGAGAGAGCTTCTCTCTCATGTTAACTCAGGGGGCAGTGGTCAGGCCTGTCAGGGTGCCTCTGGCCTTGGCATTACTTGGCTCTTGCCTGGGAGTGTAGCTGCTCCAGCTCCCGCCATCTGGTCTGCATCTAGCCAGAGGCAGAGGGGACGAACTAAGAGAACTGCCGCCCATTGCTCGTAAGGGCAGTCCAGGAAGGGCACACAGCATTTCCTCTCCTCACCCTCTTGCTGGAACTTGGTCCCGTGGTCAGGGGCTGTGTGGTCAGCAAGGGAGGCTGGTCAATGCAGTCTCTAGCTGGGCGGTCTTATGCCCACCTGTTAGGTGAATGGATACTAGGCCAATGAGCAGACTTGGTACTCCTGGCTCCTGGGAAAGTACCAAGAGGCCCCCAAGTATTGTGTCTGTGTCAGTTGCCACTTTAGGTGGTCATGTAGCTGGTTTGTCAGGAAGAAGTGAGTTTATGGGGCCAGCCTGTGGCTCACTTGGGAGAGTGTGGTGCTGACAACACCAAGTTTAGGGTTAAGATCCCCTTACTGGTCATCTTTTGAAAAAAAAAAAAAAGTGAGTTTAGGCCGAGCGTGACAGCCAGGAGGGCTGTGTTGTGCCAAGTGGAGGGAATTAGTGTGCAGTGAGTAGCCCTAGGCCTCATCGTGGCCCCATAGGACTTCCTAGCTGCTGTCATCCTGCCTCTGCCCAACCTGGCGTAGCTCTGGGAACAGAATCGGTTTGTAGGCCAAACACTCCTGGAGGGTAACCAAGGAATGGGCACCCGAGACTGTTGCCTGGGGAACTCTATCTTCCCCATAAGGCCAGGAGGAAAAATGTAGGGGAACAGCTGACCTGGGAGCTGGTCTTGGTTAATGGGCAAATTGGGAGCATCTTAGAGACAAAGCGGGAAGGCGCACGGGGACTCACCTGAGATCAGCTTTGCCTGTTGGCTCCAGCAATGAGCTAGAGTGTGGTGTTAAGTGATGTAGTGCAACCAACAGGAAATGGGGAGCAGAACACCTGGGCTTTGGGGCCTGACCCACCAGCTGTCCAGGCATGTGACCCTGAGCAAATCTCTAGGGCCCCTCAACCTCTTTTGTCATTTGTAAAGCAGGGTGATATGTCCGTCCACCTGGATCACAAGGTCATTATGATGTTTAAGACGTACATAAAATGGCCTTGAATGCAACAGAGCATCCTACAATTAGGTGTGTTATGTCGGGATTAAGAGCATTTTAGTAGGGAGAAGCCTCCCTAGGGGACTGATGAAGCAAGAGTCATCTGATAATCTATTAGGGACCAGGAGTTCTGAACAACCCCTTAAAGATATGAGATTTCAGCAGGCACTATCAGATGGACTTCGTTGAGTGACTACGTGCCAGATGCTGTGTTTAATCATTAATTCCTAACAATAATCTGCAAACCAAATTCTCCAGCCAGAAGAGCTTAACCTTTAAACCAGGGAGATACTGAAAGATATAAAAATAAGGCACCCTGTATTCCACTTTTTTTTTTTGGCAGGTGGCTGGCACAGAGATCCAAACCCTTGACATTGGTGTTATCAGCACCACACTCTAACCAACTGAGCTAACCAACCACCCCTCCCTGTGTCCACTTTTAAAGACAGTAAACATAATATGGTCTGTTCAGGAAGAATTTTATTGTTGCTCCAAGTTTAAGAATTTTCACTGATGACAGAAAAGCAACACTTTCAGATAGTCTCTCGCATAGCCTTGCTCAGCTTCTGAATCTTAGTTTTTGCAGACATATCAACATATTTCTCTCCAATACGGACAATCATTCCACCCATGATTGACGGATCAATCTAGGAAGGAAAATAGGTTGGAAATGTAAAATCACATTGACATTATTTCACTAATCATATGAATAGATTAAAAATTGCTTTGTAAAGGCTAAATGTGCTATGCAAATATAAGACGTTCCAATTATATCTTGAAAAAGGCAGAAGTGGAGTTGTGCAAGGAATCAGATTATCATTTAAATTTAAAATACATATAAAATTTCTACTACAAGCAAATTAATACAGAATCAGATCTAATTTTTCACTAATACTTTTTATAGTCATTTTAAGTTTCAAATAATCTGAGGAAACATACCATAAATAACTAAAAACCTACCTTAACCTCCAACTTCAATACTTGGCCTTGACTTAGGAAGCTCTTCAGGACTATTTTTAATTCAGAGAGGGTAGCTTCATCTAAAGGCTAAAAAAGGACAAAACCATCCTTTAAATTTAGATAAGCAAAACAGAAACTTCCACAGTTAAAAGGAAAAAATAACCAGGCACACATCACCGAGACAGGCCTGTGGATTCCTGTCTCAACCATGAGGGGACCCATCACGGGACTGCATTGCAGCATTCACTCCCTGTCAGTGCTGGTGGGTCAGGGAGCATGAGAAGGCCCTGCCTCACAAGGACACCTGGGTAGCTCCTGTTGGGCAGTTCACTTACTGCCCATAAATGCCACCCCTCCCCTGTCTCTGCTCCATGATAATAGCAGTACAACTTGGAACTAGGAGGGAAAAACCCCAAAGTTACAATGCCTGCAGATACGAGCCCATCCATGCAGGAGATGCAGGCCTCTCCTCTGTGCAGCCCTGTGGTCCAGCATACACCTAATATTTCCTTGGACAAAAAGCTGCAGTTTAACCTGGTTCTACAATCTCTAAGTTTTCCCAGCTCTATCGGCTGTCTGTCTCCCCAGATCTAATGCTTACCTGGAGCTCTGGCATACCACGCCACTCTCTGCATCTCACTGAGAGAACATGGAGCAGCTGGCTTTTTCCTAAAGTCAGCACAGCTGTGTAATCTGCTCATAAAGAGCAAGCACCCCGAATGTCCAGACTGCATCTTCTCCTCTTTGCCCTAACTTTTACTCCTGGTTGGTTAGGTGATTAGGTGAGAATGAAAAAGGTTGCTGAAGGAAGGGCTTTTCACCTGTCACAGTCCTACCTCCCCACCCCCCATCCAAGAGTCCAAAAGCTAGCAAAAAATCTTTACATTTTTGTAAAGATCTAATAATATCTTTTGGGTGGTGGTGGTGGTAAAAGTCTATCAGGGTTCAATGAAAACGTTCTTTGCTGAGACTTCGAGCTTAGAGCACTCTGAAACATATACACACCTTCCACTGAGACACGCACTGAGTGCCAGGTACCTGTCTGTGCCAAGCATTTTACACCCACCATCTCCCTTAATCCTGACAATCCTGTGAGGCCAGCGATTATTATTCCCATCTGACATGAGAGAACTGAGGGTCAGAGTGGTTAAGAAACTTGCCTGTGTTCAAATCAGCAAGTGAGGACCAACATCAATATTTGAAATCAGTCTGTGTATTTGTAGGGCCTGTGCCCTGGTCACTAATAAAGGTATACTTTTTCTTTTTTAAACAGTGGAAACTTATTTACCCAAGAGTGTCAACAATAAAAGCATTAATAACAGCTGGTTCTAAAACACTTTTGCAAAAATAAGCATCCTTTAAAAATATCATGTCCTTGTGTTCACCGAAGAATGATCTATACCAGTGCTCAGCCATACAATTGGTGACCGTGTGGCGGGTGAACACCTCTGTGCTACACTGTCAGGAATAAACAGTGTGGTCACAGTGAGCTCCCTGCAAATGTCTGAGCTGTGATCGTTTTCAGCTAGATATGTGTTTTGGGGGCACCAAATTCTGAACTACAAGTGTGCAAATAAGTATTATGTGCTAAAATGCTTCAAGTTGAAACTGTGCTCTTTTGGAGAGTTAGAGCGCCTTTTAGACACTGGGATTATTCATCTAGATGAGGTCAGGCACTGTGTATTCCAAGAATATCTATCATACTCTACTGATGTTTAAGTCCTACAGACTGTTTTCCTGTACTGACTGAACTACATTAGGAAAAAAGTTCATATTTAACACAACAACAAAAAATATTTTTGGAGAGACAATGTGGTGTAGTTTAAGGAACATAAGCTTCTAAGACAGAGAGGCCTGTGTTCAAATCCTGGTCCCACCTTATGTGACCTAGGGCAACCTTCATAATTTTCCTTGGCCTCAGTTTCCTCATCTGTAAAATAGGGACAATTCTACAAGGGTACTTCAAAAAGTTTGTGTGGGCTGGCCAGTTAGATCAACCAGCTGGTTAGAGCACAGCCTTATAATACCTAGGTCACAGGTTCAGAACCCCACACCAGCCAGCTGCACCCCTGCCAAAATTTATGGAAAAATAGAATTGAAGGATAATAAGAATCTTCTCATGAACTTCTTGAAGACTACTTGTACTTCTACCTCATATGGGTCTTTTGGTATTAAATAAAATAATGAATTAAAAGTATCCAGCATATGGTAGGGTTCAATAAATGGGGACTAGTTATCACAGCCTATCCTAGCAAGTCAAAAAAAATCAAAGGGCATATCCTCCCTACCCCCTCCCATTCACTGCCACAAAAAATGAAAGATCAAACACTTAATAAGGTATTTACAAAATAATTTAAACTTATAATGGAACAAAAACCACTCTTTTTTTAAAAACACATTTTGATATTCTTCACATTTAACCCAGTTTACAGTCCTTATGAATAATAACCAGTTACAGAAGCACTAAGAAGATAAACACTGGCCCTCCTTTCCAAAGTGGAGGTTCATAGAAGCTGATATAAGAATGAAACGAACCTACCTTCCAAGTGACAAGTCATCTTTCCCAATTTGATTTTACCCTGTTTTTTCCCTTTCTTTCTGCAAAATGTGATACATGTAATGTCCAGGAAAATGTGGCAGCAACATCTGTTACTTACAGATGCAGTGGTCACTGTGCAAGGTACTTCTCCACGGTGGACACTCATCATGGTAGAAAAGGCAGAAATGACTCCTTGGGTATTGTTTAAGCGACCATTTTCAGCAAGCAAATCTGGGAAAGTGAAAGTGTCTCAGTAACATGAAACTCATTTAAACAGGTTGTTCATGAAGAATTATATTCACCCCAAAAGCAAACTTAGCTTTGTGTCCTTAAAAAACCATATTCAGTGTCCTTTAAGAATGCAAATAGAGAAGATACAACCTGTTATTTAAAAAGTATATTCAATGTTTTTTTTTTTTTTTTTAAAAAGACTGTACTGACAACATTTAAATTAGTAAGTGTGGGAGATTCTTACCCACACAGATCTGCAACAGACTTCTTATACTCAGCTTGCAATCTAATTTTCATATTTATGTTACAGATTTCAATGTTTGGCTACAAATTCCCAAATCAACATACTGTCTATATTCAAAGACGATGGCATGAATGCATTTTCTTTGGAACTTGTATTTTGAGTTGGCCATGAGGATTTGAAAAGCATTCCAACTGTACCAAAGGATACAAATGTCTCCAAGGATCAAGGCACACACCACTGGCCACAAACTATTTTCTCAGCATGAATCCCACTGGTATCCTCCATGGGCTCAAACTTCTGACTATGCAATTACACTCCTACATCTCAGTATCCTTTAGGCAATGCTTCTCAAACTTTAACGTATAAACGATTCCCTTGGGAAGATGGTTAAGGTGCAGATTCCGATTTAGCAGGTTGGGGTGGGTCCTGAGATTCTTTACTGCCAGCAGGCTCCCAGGTGATGCTGATGCTCTTGGCCACGGACCACATTTCTAGCAGCAAGGTTTTAAGAGACCTCAAATGAAAGTTCTAATACTTACTGATTAGATTGGACGTGAGAGGAGAAAATTTCTCTTTTGCTGTGATGTCATTTAGGCTTTTCACTTTAATGGAATGCTTCACATAGGGATTCAGAATAGAAGCAGCCAATTTGGGTTCCTTCAGGAGTTGCTAAAAGTACCAAAAAAAATTTCTTAAGTTCTTTACAGCACAAATGACCCCAGCTGCCAAACACACTTTCTTATGAATTAAGTATTAATTAAATTAGCACTGTCAAGGCACATAAGTTTAAAAACAAATTTCTCTTGACTGCCTTTAAGAATGTACTGCACCATGATTTTATAAAGATGCTCTGTGAAAAATCTTAAAAATACTTTATGAAGTTTCTTAAATTTATTTTTGCTTTTCAAGAAAGAATGAAAAACTAAGGAGCCAAAACCTTCAATTCATTGCATATTTTAATGTATTTAATATGGGTAATAGTTTAGCAATGCTATCCTTCAAGTACAGACCCAAAAGACCACAAAAGAGGCCTCCTTGCCATTCCCTTGGAGGGAACTCTCTGCCCAGGCTGACCCTGATTCTGTCCTGCCTTTTACAGAGCTCCAGAGAACTAACCCAACTCTGTGAGACTTCTGGTGTTTCCAGAACAACAGACTGATATGAGTCTGGAAGGGAGAGAAGACAAAAACAGGACTGCAACCACAACAGGAGAGCACTTTGTCAGAAGTTTGTTAAATCACAAATGTCTGGATACAACAACCAAGTGCAGCTGCCAGCACCCTGCCCCCCTTACTATCAGGCCAGAGCTCTAACAAACCACCCACAGTCGGGCATCTTTCAGTTACATACCTCTCCTCGCCTTTCAGTTACTCTGCTAGCACCTCCTCCCAGGTTCCTGGCTAGAATCCAGGCTACTTGTCACACACTGTCGTCCAATGCTAAAATTTCCACTTGAGTTGCCCCACAGAAAAGACACCTTTCCATAAAAATTGTAGGCTTATCCAAATTAATAGCATTCTGGAATTTGGATTATCCAGCTTTTCATTTTTCTTACCTGTTTCTGCTGCCTCATCCAGTGGACAGTTAGTGTGACATCTCTATAGTATCACATTTCCCTCTCAGTGCCAAAAAAATGCTATTTTTCATTTATAAAGGGTCTTAAGGTAATTGCCTCCCTTCTTTTTCTACATGTCTTGACTGACTGCCAGGTTTTAGTCAAACCCCATTCTAATGTCCACAACCCAGGTCGTTCTCTCTGTTGGGAACATGACTGTTTAGCTGGGTTTAAAGTGGGCATAACTGACAAGTAGCAGACAATTAATCATCACTTCCAAAAATGCCTGTGTGAGCTCCTGTCTACTCCTGCTACCCCTTCCCCCCAAGTGTCTCCAACAGTAAGGCTGGGCCTACTGGCTCTGTGAAGATGAAAAGGGTTTATCACACCAGCTAAGACCTTAAGCATTATCTACAGAGATAACTGGACAGAGGAAGGAATACAGAACTAAAGTTACTCTGTTAGAACAAAAGTTCCAATAGGAGCTCAAAATGAAAATGGAGTAAAACGTAAGTAGTATGGAACAATAGTACTTATAGAATGTAAGTATAATAATTAATATAGAATATAAACATTATACTATATAACTAGTCTGTGAGTTGTTTTCTCCCTAAAGAATAAAAAACTCTTTAGAAATACGTGGATTAAAAAATACAAGATATGTGCCTCCCTTCCCTTCTTTAACATAAACCTTATTGCCAGAGGTGGCAACTAGAAAATAAAAGGAAAGAGGAAGAACAAAATGAGAAAATTCAGTGAAAATTAAAGCAGAGATTCTCCTATTTAAGTTACAGTGTAGGCTTCTGTTACTTTGGTTTATTTACTCTTCTTTTCATGTCAAATAAAAATAAACTTTCCCCTGTAGCCTCATGGTCTTTCTTTGTCAGTTCTCTATTATCATTATGAAGCTCACACATCTTTACTAATTTTGCTGCCCGGCTGTGCTCAGTCATTCTCCCCTCACCTCTTATGAACAAAACAATAATTAAGAGAGAAAAAAAGGTTTCATAAAGAAAATAATTTCTCAGTACAACAAATCATAACATATTCTAAAGACCATTTTGGAATTACCTGATTATAGGCATAGATTTTTTTTTCATTTGTTATGAATATTCACGGGGTACAAAGCCAAATGTCACCATTCGTGCCCAAGATGTGATGGCCAGAACCATACTGGCAGCAACGCATAAATTTGTAAAGGTGACTTTTTCTCTTCTGAAATGTCAATTTTTCTTAAATTACCATCTCGTATTTTTATATTTCTATCTCTTCTTAGCCTGAAATCTTGGTTCCTAATATTAATATCCACATATGTTTGTTTGTTCCTATTATACACTAGTTTCCGAATAATAAAAGCCAATATTATTGCTAATGACCTATTTTCAGAAAAGTTTTTGCAGTTTTTTTCTCTCATAGGAATTATACCTCATTAGGGATGCATAATCAAACAACTAAAGGGAAAAATAAACAAACAGGGACTTAATGTGTAATGAACAAGAAAACTACTTACTGCTACCCTCAGCAACTCCTTTTCTACTTGTTCCAGTTTATTCTGTTTAGATGCAGCAGAATAAAGAGCAGTGGCATAGCGACCTTCAACACCATATACTTGAACAGGTGGCTTTAAAAAAAGAGTGGGGTAGGAAAAGCATGAAAAAGCAAAATAGTGAGACAGTATTATACTGTCAAGAGAAGAATTAAGTATTTGTAACTTAAAAAATACATCTCTTTCTTATAACACAAAACAGTTTAAATACATCATCAAAGAGCTGTCCTACATGGAAATTCTCAAACAAATTAGGGATGTTTCCTTGGCCAGGTCACCCAGTCTCTGGCCTCCAATTCCTCATCAATAAAATGATGAGCTCAGAAGACAGGTGTCTAAAGTCCCTTCCTGCTCTACCTACCTATAATTCAATTACTTTAATTTTGAGATGTGCTTATGCTTCCTTTGAACTCAATTAAATATTCAGTACCACATATGGGAGGTTTTTAACACTGAAAGAAGACAGTTGGAACATGTTAAAGCAAGGAAAACAGGTGTTTATGAAACATGTAAGTATAGTCATGAGCTGCATAAAGATATTTTGGTCAACGACAGACCCCATGTACCATGGTGGTCCCATAGGATTATAATCGCTACCCCATATAGACTAGGTATGTATAGGCTACACCATCTAGGTTTGTGTAAGTACACTCACTCTATGCTGTTTGAACAACAAAATTGCCTAACGATGTATTTCTCAGAACACATCCCCATCGCTAAGCAAAGCATGACTATACTTTTATATATTTCATAGTAATACTATAAATGCCCCCTTAGAGAGCCTCCCCATCAATGTTCAATTTAATAGAACCCTTTAGCAATTTACAAAATACCTGGTACTTGAATTATTTTTCATGATAAACTGTAGACTTTTTCTACACACTACCATCAATGTATGAGTACATGTGCTTAGTGGTATGTACAGTTGTACTGGGAAAGCTTAGGCTTTGAATGAAAAAGATTTACTTCCACTCCAGCTCTAAGTCTAACCTGAGTAACCTTGGGCAAATTTTCCCAGGGCCTTAGTTTCCCCTATTATAAACTAGGAAGACCAGCTAAGTCCTATCACTGTTATGGGGTTTTAAGAAGTTCTCTTCTGAAGGACAGAATTAGACTATTCATAATGGTTTGTATAGATTTGGCACTGGTAACGAAGGTTGGGGTGTAACAATCATTTTTCTAAATTCCATCTGATGTGGTTTGCTAAAGACATAGACGTGGTATTTTGATCTTTCCCTTAGGATAGTTTTCCAAGGGGAGGATTGGCTCATTGTTGGTTGGGGAGCAGGGTTAGGTGGGTAGGAAAGAGTCCAGCACATCTTTGGGCCTGTGAGCTGAGAGAAGTTCCTGCTCCCTGACAGCTGAATCAATTCTCTGTCACATGGGAACTAATAACTAAAGAAAATTACAAAATAACCCATGGAGATAGAGTTAGACTTCATGTTCCAACAGGGTTGTTACCACTTTTTAGCTATGCATCATTTCTGGGGGCTTCCTGGTGAACTTCGTTTACTAAGTCACTAACAGTCCTCTTCATCAGGGGTCAACTAGCTTGAAAAGGACTGGCAGATCTTTGAAATGGTGAAACTTTTTGGTGCCTAGTGGAGAAGTCTCTTTGTAAATGCTCATTTTGTTTGGAGAACAGGTGTAAACAGTGAATATTCCTCACCAGCTGGAGGAGAGCAAGATGGAACCCGTAGAGTAGCAACGGAATTGCAATAGAAAGAGAGATACTTTGACTTTAATATCAACTCCTGTAATAAACTACTGTGAGAACCTAGACATGTCACTTTTTCATTGAACTTGTTTCTCTCATTAAAAAAATAAATAAATGCTAGCTTGCCTATTTTGGAAGGTTAATGGGAAAAACAAATGATTAAAAAAAAAAAGAAGTTCTCATATATAAAGGTTATGCCTGGGCTGTCACATAGCAAGCACTCAAATATTCCTTTCCCCACTTCATGCACACATCACATTTTGGGAACCACAAATTGTGCAGAAAGGTTCAGACAGTGACTACACAGAAGTCCACGCCCTAACTGTACTGTTGTTCGACTCACAGACTTTCATCTGCTTTGCAATCACAAGACCATATATAAATTAGTCTATAAGACTATATATAAATTAATAAAATCACAAGACTATATATAAATTAATATAATTAACATACCCTCACAAGCTTGGCAAATGGCTTCACCACTGATGTACTGAAGCATCGCACCTTCAAAACAATAAAGGAAAATATATCAAAAAGAGATTATTTGAAGGATTTCTGTATTTAACTCAATAATAAAAAAATTTAAATGACTTTTAAATGATTAGTTTCGTATGTTTCTTTTATCATCCACAGAGATTACATGAGGGTGAGCTGCTCTTTACTACCTAGGAGTAAATTTTCCTACTGACACTCATTCCAAGTTCCTTGGGAAATCTCCAAGTTTGCCAGGAATGGGCTAAGGCCAGTACACCAACTTGAGAGTGCATGCTTCAGAAAAATTCAACAAAATTTTTGGCTTTATATTACCACACCCTGGAGCAGGATTTTAATAAAAGTGAGAGGATTCCAGCATGATGTGCAACAATGTACCTTCTTAAAAATCCAAATGCTATCTGAAAATACATATTAATTCTTTGAGTACTGCAGCAATTTGATCAGACAACAGGCCCTAGTTCTGAGAGATGGTACTTTGTCTATCAAAGGACATAGTTGGAATTTACAGTTTAAGAAGCACCTGCGAAGGTCACCTTCAAATACTTCCAACTCTGAAATGTGCTATATCAAAACTGGATGTGAAGATTAAAAGACTGTTTTAACACTTATGGGAAAATTACCTAAGCCTGCAAGGGGTCATGATATGTAAAGCATCATGGTGAGATGTAGTACAAGGAGCATACATTTTTTTCCCAACTCCATCTTCTTGTGACCCTGTGTGTTCGAATCTCAACTCTAGCACTTACTGGCTGAACAGCCAAGAATGAGTTGTTCAAACTTATCTGTCTCATTTTCTTTACAAAACTGTGAAACGTGCTTTACAAATATTCCTTAGCATTACTAGTGACCCCTGACTGGTTTTATCACAATAGCAAAAGAAGCGGATTTGGGGGCTTGGCCGTGCCTCTTTCCTCGGAGTCCCGGGAGCCCGGCCCCTCCTCCTGCGCCCCTTAAGCCAGCTGCTTCCCGGGGATGTACTCGGAGGGTGCCAAGGTCACGGCATGCGCAGCCCCGCACCATTTCCCCCTGGGCGTCCCGGGGGAGCAAAATCTGGGCCGCCCGGGCCACCCTCACTTGCCGGGCCCCACGACCTGGGCCGGGGGCCACGATTCCCCAGCTGCAGCCTCGCATGCTGGCTCTCGGGGTCTGGTACCGGTCACTCCGGGAGGAGTCCTCCCGCTGTCTTTCAGGACTTCCATTCTCTCACCTGCCGGGAGAACCCTGACACTGCTGGGGCGGCCATCTTCTCCCGGGCGGCTGTAGGTCAAACCCGAGTTGGAGAGAAGCTCGCAAGGGCGCAGGCGCGCGTCAGCGTAACTGCTAGGCTCGCTGGGAAATGTAGGCTTCTGTCGCCATGCCTCATGCGCAGTGAACACCTTCAGGCTGGGAGTTGTAGTTCTTAAAAGAATTGGTAAGGACTGAGGTGGAGCTAGTGGGCTCGCACCGCATCTGAAAATGAAATCCTTGAGTTAACTGACTAAGCGGCCCCATTCCACTCCGCCCTTTATGCATCTGCAAAATAGGCCTGGTATCCGCCCCCCACCCCATTTTATAGATAGGGAAACTTCTTGTCTCCTGCTTAGGCAGCTAATTTAGTAAATGGCAATCAGGGTCTCAAACCCAGCTACCTGCACCAAGTCTGGTCTCTTTCCACTGCCTTGGTTGAATGAATGAATGAATCCACTGGGCTGTCTTTCTGGGCATGGGATTTTGATGCCAGTGAGTTTTGGTGATGTAAAGAAGCCCTGAAGGCTGATGCCCCTACAGTCAAACCTCCCTTCTGCCTGCTCTTGGATGTCTGGGGGGCCTGCTGAAGTCTCACTGCAGGAAAATCTCTGCAATGACAGGCCAGGGCTCATATGCAATGTTCCCAGCTGTGTGACTGCCATAACTTCTGCGATGTAAGAACAGAGAATTTGGAAAGGAAAAAGAATTTTGTCTCATAGAAAAAGGGGAAAGACTTAACACCCTGCTGTGATAACACTTTCCCTCCGTACAAACTCAAATTGTTTAAAAATTAGTCATTTTAATAGCCAAGGCTGATGGAGTCAAAGGGATTGCCCAAGGCCACAGGGTAGGGTTACAGTGGGAGCAAAAGCCAGACATCTAATCTCGACTCTTTTGTTTCATGCTGACCTTCAGCTGAAAACACATATTGCTCATGTTTTATTCCCTCTACAAAGAAACCATATGCTATTGTAGAAAGTAGCACTGTGGCATCATGAGAGTCTCAACTGCATGTGTCTTAAAAAACGAACTGACTCTCCCTTTAACCCCAAAAGAACCCTTCCAAAACTACACTAGTCAGAAATCTGGGCGAAGGTTAGTGTGCAAAATGTTCACTGAACTCACTTCGAAACAGCAGAAAAAAGTTGGAAACACATGTCTCAGCATAAGAGAATGGCTTTTAAAATGGCATATTACATAGCCATTAGAATGAGATTTTCAAAAAGTAGTTAATGACAGGAAAAATTATTTAATGACATGAGGAAAAATGACAAACCGCATTCTGTATTTTTCTGCAATGAGTATGTGTCACTACTATAATAGGGAAAAAGAAAAATAAGGATGACATGATCCTGTCACTTGTTAACTACCTGGCCCCTTAAAAGGGAGATATATCTGCTCTAGTTTCTGCATAACATAGTTTCTGACATGAAAGTCCGTTGCTTCAAGTTGATGAGCTCCATGAAAGATTGAGAAGTTGGACCAGAGGACCTCCAAGGTTTCTCCCAAAGAATAGCTTCAAAGTAAAGTCCTACAGCCTGGGGGAATTTCTTTAGCTCTGCAGAATACATAGTAAGGATGGTATCTGTTCAGGGTAACGGGCAATAATAATGTTTCCCCTACAGGTTTTATTACATTGAAATGATGTGGGAAATGTTTGCATTATTTATGTACTTATTTATCTTGGAACAAATTCTGCTTCAATTTTCTCTTTCTTTTGTTCTTTTCTCCATTTGTGGTCTTGGGGCCACAGGCTAGCAGCCCTCATTTAGAGCAATCCTTTTTCACCTAACCTATCTTTCTGTTTAAATCCCAAGAATGGGAAACAAGGGTCTGTGGCACTTCCCTGTTAAAGGGGGTTTTAGGGCAGTCCTGCCAATCTGCAGAGGTCCCTGGGCTGGAACTCACCAGGCTTTGAACAAGAAAAAGTGTTGACAAAAATGGACAATGGGATTCCAGGTGGTGTGACCGTATTAGTTTAAACTGCTTGTCCACAGGATTTGGTGCATCTGCTATAGAGAAAAGGAGCAAATAACACATAAAAACAGTTTCTTCGGTTTTTGAGTCTTTGGAGAAAGCTGCATTAGTAGGGTCTGCTGCACAGACCTCCTGTAAGTCATGCCACCTTGAAACTGCCACCTGCTCAGCACTCAAGGTCACCCTTTTCAGCTTGCTCCTGGTTTCTGAAGGATCCTCCTGACAGTAGGGGGTGCCATCTCCTCACACTGTAAACAGCCTCTGGAGTCGGGATCTATTTCTTTCTAGAGCTTTCCCTATCCAAACCTCACAAATGTAAGAATCAGAGTAATATGAGATCGACGAACAAAAGGAATCCCTGAGAGATACTTAAACCCAGGCTCCTCGTGTTTTGGGGCCAGACAGCTACAGTTTCTTGTCCCTGGCCACACAGCCCCCAGGCCAAAGCTGGCCTTAGAAACCCCTAGAAACAACCCCTTCTAATGTTCTTTCAACTCTACAGTGCCCCTTTTACACCCCAACTCTCAAACGTCCCGTAGCAACCCAGGTTTTGGTCATCTTGATTAGGTTTTGCTATTTGCTCCCCAGGTGCCACAGAAAAATGCTGCTGGGATGGAGCAGACATGACTTTGTTATCCACGTCCTTTTTCTTTCTGGGTTGGGGAAAAGTTATGCCATTAAATGAGTGCCCTATTCTGGAAGACGGTCATGATGGAAGGCATGGACAAATGATACATGGCAGAACATTTTTCTGCTGGTTGATTTGATCAAAATGTGGATGAGTCGTGCCTGTAGTAAACTGTACCTGTCTGGTGCCCTTTCTGAGGTAAAGAGACGCTCTGCAGTTCTGGAAGTACTAACATCGATTTGGTGGCCCCATCACTGGGGGCTGGACACTCTCCTGCTGTTCCTGCAGAGGTGGTGTCAGGTTGTGCAGCCTCCCGGCCAGGGTTGGGATCCCAGCCTTGCTCCTCACCAGCTGTTGTGCCTTGTGCAAGTCACCTAATGTCGGTGCCTCAGTTTCCCCACCTGGAGAATGGAGATAGTAGGTATTACGTGAGTTAATGTCTATAAAGCATTTAACACAGGGCTGGCCCTGAGTTAGCGCTCCATAAATGTGAGCTGTTACTCTCATCCTCAAGGCGTAATTCCTCTATACTTTGTCTTTCTTTAGAGGCAAGATGAGCACAAATGTGGGTCATTCCTCACTATGGAATGTTAATGCTTTATTGCGCCTCCTTCCTGAGTTGTGGCCCAGAAAGCACAACAGAGCTCCAGTGGACCTTTCTGAAAGCCCCATTTTGGAGGGTCTGACCCTAGGGGACCACAGCTAGGTGAGTGAGAAGGGGGTGTCCTCATCGGAGGGTCTCCTAGGGAAGGCAGACTGGTGGTTTTAGGACAATCGGCAATCAGGACATATTAGTAAACAAGCAAGCATTGAGCATGATTTTACTTAAAAAAAGAGTATTTATGTTTGGTAGAAATAAAAATGTGAGAACAGCTGAGGCTTTGTAGGAGATCAATGTGGAAAAGGAAATTATACATTTTTTCTTTACACAATTATGTAGCTGTAGTAAAAGTGAAAGTAAAAGTCAGGGCCCTGAAGATGTTCAGATGCGCGGAGAAGTGCTCCCAGAGCGTGGGACAGCATGGGGCGCAGTCCCGGTGTGAAATGCCCCGCGTAGTGGAGGGATTTTTCTGGACCCCACGGTGGGTTGCACTGCCCAAGAAGTTGTTGACAAAACTTGGTGGCAGCAAAGAAGCACACAGAGAGGTACGCTTGCTTTGAGGTTCCCGGTGCATCAGGTTGGAGCTGTTTGCGGGGAGGCAGTTTAGAACAAGGAAGATGGGGAAGGAGGACAGTGGGTGCTGTGGCCACCTCGTCACGGCTGACCCCACGGAGAGGCTGGGAACAGCATGGGCGAGGTGACTGGAGAATAAAGGAGGCTTTTTCTGCCCCGAGGTTTAAAGGCAGCCACAGTTTCTGTAGCCAATGAATTAGTGTGACCTTGCAGATGGCCCTTGACCGGAAAGTGGTAAAGAAGGCCCCCACACTTTTCATCTGCTGAGCACCTCCTGGGGGGAGATGGGCTGGTAGCATATTTCTGTGGGTTTTTGATTCTGTGGAGGGAATTGCAAGACTGGAAAAAAGCACCATCTATACTGAGTTTTTTAAAAAAAATTGTTTTACATTTTACTATTTCTTTTTTTTAATTCAAAATATTTTAACATTTACTTGTACATATTTGTAGGATACAGTGTTGTTTCAATACATGTGTATACTGCACAATGATTCACTTAGTGTAGATAGCAGAGTTTTGTACCCATTAGTCCACCATGTCTTCTCCCCCACCCCTCTCTCTTCCTGTCCTCTGGTTACCATTATTCTAACTCTCCACTTCTATGAGAACCACTTTTTTTTAGATTCCACATATGAGTGAGATCATGCGGTATTTGTCTTTCTGTGCCTGACTTACTTCACTTAACACGATGGTTTCCAGTTCCATCCATGTTGCTGCAAATGATAGGATATCATTTTTTTTATATAGCTGAATAGTATTCCATTGTGTATAAATACCACATTTAAAAAATCCATTCATCTATCAATGGACATTTAGGTTGATTCCATCTCTTGGCTATTGTGAATAGTGCTGCAATTAATATAGGAGTGCAGGTATATTTTTGATATATTGATTTCATCTCCTTTGGGTTATACTGAGTTTTTAAGGAATGAGAGGGCTATTGCTGGGGTGGTCTTTGGAGATGAAGGCCAAATATGCAGAAAAACAGAGTAATTCACACCATCTATACGGTATAGCCACCTATACACCATCTAATTCATTCCTTCATTCATTTGTTCATTCAGGCAGGCATGAATTCACTGGACAAACATTCATTGTGTGTTAGAGATCACAGTGGATACTACAGAAAATAGGAAAGCAACCAAGACTGACCCTGTCTTCAAAGAGCTGTCATCAATTCCCTTTGAATCAGTTTTAAACTTTTAAAAATTGTTTTCCTTTGTTCTACATTCAAGAAGAAACCAATATGGGTGGTTAGTTTAACAAAGTAAATTGCACATAATTTCATAAGCTCCAAGCTTTCTTGAATACGTCTTTAAATTTGTAGGAATTCCTTCTACACCTGAGCCCAAAAGAGACAGCCAGCTCCTCTCTCTCTTGGCAACTAATTGAAGCAATGAGAAAGAAAGAAATGATAAAAATAAGTCACTCCATTTGGCAGAGCATTGCTGTATAGTTCTTAAAGTAGTTGTTCATCAGAAATGAAGTTAGTACTGTCTCAGCAACACTGGACAAAATTGGCCCACTTGTGACAATGACAAGAGGACAAATGTTCTTTTCTTCTTGTGATTTGTGACAGCACTGCTCACCCTGGAATCAGCAAAGTTTATGTGATCCAGATTTGCTGATGATTTTGAGGCCTGGAAATTTTTCTTATTTGTGTTCTGATGCCAAAGGTTTCCTGAGAATATTCTAGGAGTAGTCTTTCCTGGTAGCCATCCATTCTGGCTCCTGATTGAAACTGTGGAACTTAAATAACTAAGGATGTCCGCTGAGGACATATGAATTAAAATCTGCAATGCACATTTTATTTTAAATTAATGATTGAGCTTGAATGTTCAATGATTGGACAGGGATTAAATAAATCATAGTATAATCTATGAGGGAATACTATGCTGCTATTTAAAATTATGATGAGAAATGATTTGTTGATCTGCGAAAATATTCATAAGGCATTGCTAAGTTTAAAAAAAAGTGGGGTCCACAAAGAGCATTCAATGTATAGTATGATGCTATTTTTGTTTAATAATCATGCATCATAAAAAAGGCCAGAAGGAATCTCACAAGCTGTTGATGGTAGTAGTCTCTGAGAGGTGATTTCTGTTTGTCTTTTCCTTGGTTCTCTTCTGTGTTTTCTAAGTTTTAAGCATCAATCTCATATTGTTTTTGTACTGAGGAAAAATACCCTCAATAAGTGTTAATAGTTTCCCCTTCATGATGAGGAGGAGCAAAGAAACTAGACGTATGTGGCTGCTTCATTCATTCATTCATTCATGATTTTTATTCAGCCTTTAAAAATTTATTCATTAATTTTATTTAGTCTTTTCCCCCCTATTTATTAAGAAAAAATATTAAGCATTCTCTGTGTGTTCAGCACTGACAGTTACAGGCACTTGGACTGTAGAGGTCAGTTTTCTCAAGTCCAGTGCTGCGGTTCTTACACCAACATACAAAAAGGCATTGAGGAGCTTGTTGAAATGCAGATTCCCTCCCTAGAGGCTCTGGTGAAGTACTTCTGGGTAGGGCCTGGGAATTTCCTACCTTATACAAGCTCCCCAAGTGACTCTGACTAACTGCCTGGCACTGCTCTTTGAGAATCTGTGAGGAGTGGGTACTTGAGCTTAAATTGCTTGAACCCTACAGTCAATGAAAAATGTGGAATGTGAAGACCTGGTTTGTTGGTTCCATGATGGAATCTCAACCAAGTTTCCCCAGAATATCACTGGACCCAGGCTCTTATTTTAGAATGGGATGTGTCTAAGTGGGATGACAATCAAAATATACCCAGCTGGGAAGTTGCCAGCATCCTTGAAGGTTTTTAGGTGTGGCAGACACCTTCCTTTTTTCCTTAGGAACAGTCAGAAAACAACAGCCCAGGAAGTAACAATAAGTCTAAGAGCAGCTACCACTTATTAAACATTAGTCTAAGTGTTTTATATTTATTTACTCATTTAATCCTGTCAAAAACCCACAGGCTACCTATAGATAAAACCATTCCCATTTTACAGATGAGGAAACTGAGGTTTAGAGAAGTTAATTAACATGCCCAGGATTATATGGCCAGTCAGTTGGTTTGTCTCCAAAGACCATGGGCTCAAGTACTATATTTTCCAGCCCAAAGCTCTACAGTGGCCACAGTGCGACCCTCTGGCTGTGAGGCTGACTCCAGGGCTCAAGAATATTGATCAGTGCCAGGCAGCCTGCTGCTCGGCTGCCTTGGCTGAAGGTTTTCTGGTATGAAATTATTATTTAACTTCAGCCTTCTAAAACTGTGCCCTTCATGGTCCCAGCTAGTACAAAGTTAAAAACACTTGATGAAACACATAAAACACAGCCAGCAGCGTATTTCCAAATCACGTTGTAAGCCAGGCAGCATTCTCTCAAAACACACATCCTTGGGGGAAAAGCAGTTAAGAGAGCTTCTACTCATGGACTGGGGTGTCACTGAACAGGGAAAGCTGGAGATTTTGGAAAGCCAGGGCCCTGCAGCTGGAATGGTTGGGGGAGGGCTTCAGCAACTTTGGCTAGTGACAACTGTGTAGGGAAATTTACTAGTTTTGGTCGATAGCAACTCTCCTTTGAAAGAAAATCTCTCCTCAACTCCGCCCCCATGCATGTTTTTTTCCACACTTTTAAAAATACTGTGACATCATTATTATTTCAATTTTTTATTTTATTGAGATATAATTCACATGCCATAAAATTCACGTACCCTTTTAAGGTGTACATTTGAGTGTTTTATAGTATATTCACAAGGTTGTACGACCATTGCCACTAATTCCAGAACATTTTCATCAGCCAGAAAGGAGATAGATCCTATACCAATTGGCAGTCACTCCCCGTTCCCTCCATCCCCAGCCACTGGCAAATTCTGATGATTTTTAATGGTTATATCTTTTCTCTTCAATTACCTCACAAGAGACCAAGGAACTCATATCTCTTCCTGGCACATAGTAGGTACTTAGCAAATGTTATTTCTTAGGGGTAAAGCTCTCAACCTCAAGCCCTCTGCTCTTTTTCTGGTCTGTATGATAATTTTAAATTATGTTAAATGAGGGCCGGCCCCGTGGCTCACTCGGGAGAGTGCGGTGCTGACAACACCAAGGCCACGGGTTCGGATCCTATATAGGGATGGCCGGTTTGCTCACTGGCTGAGCGTGGTGCTGACAACACCAAGTCAAGGGTTAAGATCCCCTTACCGGTCATCTTTAAAAAAAAAAAAAAAAATTATGTTAAATGATTAGATGAAGCCAACATACGGCTGGGTTTTGTTTGGTTGTTTTCCTCCCTTTCCATTGAAGAAGGTCTGAATTCAGAGGTTTCATGTTATCTTATCTGGATAAATGTTTTATTGGCTTTACTTTAAATTCAGTTTGATTCAGGAAAAGGCAAGGACATCTTTAGTCTGATTGCAACATGAACGATAAGAGCTCAGTGATTTTTATGTTTTTCTAGCTCATAAAAATACAGTGAGGAAATTAACAGCCTGGACTGTGGGAAAAGGAGAAGTAGAGCTGAAACTCTGATATGCACAGGTCTGAATTCGTTGTTTATAGAACGAAAAGCAGGTCGCACACATAGGCCGAGACTCAGCCTCTGTCATGCCCAGGAATCTATAAACTCAATTCCCTCTCATTGGCAGAACATGAAAGCTAAAGATTATCCCCTAATCCTGTGGCATTTTTTAATCCATGGAATGGGCTTTGGTGCTCAAAAATTTTCACTTAAAGTCACACACTCTTTTGGAGATACAAATATTTTGGTTTCCCCAGCAGTATCTATGGGGTATTGATGCCAGAATGAATGTGTGTCATGGTTAGTGCAGATGAGAACAGGATTGCTTCTGACCAGGAGTTACCACACCCCTCTCCACCCCAAAGTTCCACTTTTAAATTCAAATAGTGGAAGTTCATATGACAGCTTTTCCCTGAAAAGTAAGAGGTTCAGATTCAATGCACCATAGAAAAGTGTAAAAGACCCACATGTCCATCCATGGATGAATCGGTAAACAAAATGTGGCACATCCATACAAAGGGATATTATTTAGCCATAAAAAGGAACAAAGTACTGACACATGCTACTACATGGATAAACTTGAAAAGATGATGCTGAGTAAAAGAAGCCAGACACACAAGGCCACATGCTGTATGATTCCATTTATATGATGTGTCCATCAGTAGGCAAATCCATAGAGACAGAAAGTAGATTAGTAGCTGCAGGGGCTGGGGGAAGGGAAATGGGGAGTGACTGCTAGTGGGTTAGATGTTTTTTGGGAGTGATGAAAATATTCTGGAATTAGTGGCGATTGTTGCAATACTTTGTGACTATACTGAAAAACACTAAGTTATATACTTTCAAAAGGTACATTTTATAGCATGTAAATTATACCTCAATTAAAAAAAGAAAAGAAACAAGAAAATGCTACAAAGCCTCTTAAGGGTTTAAAAATAAGAGTAGGGGGAAAATCTGACTTTATCTTGTTGGAGCCTGTGTGGAAGATGACTGAGCAGCTCTTTCAGCGAGGGATTTGCTGGAGTGAAACCATTCCTGCCCTTGCCACTGCCGACACGCTGCTTCTGGCCTTTAGCACTCTTGCCTGGATCATGGAACTGAGGAATGTCTGAAGGCTGAAAAGGACCTCAGATATTCAACTCTCCTGCTTGTCAGAGGAGGCAGCTAGTCCCGGGCAGTAAAAGTGACACGTTCGAAGTTGCTTGCCCAGTGACTGAGCAGGACCTGAAGCCCAGTGTTCTTTTCACTGGACCTTTCTTGCAATTGTTTTTCTCCCTAATCCAATACAATTGTACATTCCACAGACGTAATTTTCCTGAAATACAGATCTCATGTCACTACCCTGCTAAAAAAATACCCCAGGGGCTCCCCTGTGCCTTCAAGCCCAGACCCCAGGAGCACCCTCCATCTCCTTTCTGACACTTGGCTCCTATGCTCCTTGAGCAAAGTGTCCTTGTTGGTCCAACACACAGTGTGCTTCCCAGTATCACACTCTGTCCACATTTTGTTAGTAAACTTTGTATATGATTGTGCCTTCATTCCTTAGCCAAATCGCAAGTTTCTTGAAAACCAGGATCGTGTCTTATGTGTCTTTGACCTCTTGCACAGGGCACAATGCAGCTCCTTAAACTTGGTAGGGATCTGGAAATATTTGTAGATTCCATTCAAGACTACAGCTAGTCTTTGTCTGGATAAACCCGAGAATCTCTTAGAGGAATTTTGGCAGCAGGTCCCTATTTTGTGCCATATCTCTTCTGAGTTTAACTTTTGGGTGTAATCTGAACAAGAAGATTCTAGAAACCTCTCATGAGATTGGATTTAGTCTCAAAAAGGCAAAACTCAATGACTTTAAAAAAAAGAACCAAATTTTATTTTTAAAATAAACTTTTTTGAAACTGTCAAACATGTTAAATTTATTAATAATAAAATTAAGAAAATAATAAAATTAAGAAAATAATAAAATTATAAAATTAATTATTAAAAAGAAACATATTGAACAAACACATATTTAAAAAAGACTTTTCAGAGAAAAGCAAGTAACTCTTAGTTAGAAATAAAAACTGCTAAAAATGATTAAATTATATGAATTTATACCCAGAGTAACTATTCTGCTTATTTATAATGTTCAAATAACCAATATATAAATTGTTTAACAGTTGCTTTACTATACATGTTATTTTTAGCATTAAAGAATTTTATTTTTGAAAATAATTTTTCAGTTGCTGTTTTGATCTTTTAAAATTTAATTTATTAATTAAATTTTTTCTTTTGGTGGCTGGTTCGTACAGGGATCAAACTCTGGATGTTATCAGCACCATGCTCTAATCAACTGAGCTAACTGGCCAGCTCTAGTTTTTATTTTAACTTATAGGACAATTTACCCTTTTGGTGTACAGTCCTATAACCAACCTCACATCAAGATAAATGAGTTCAAACACCCCACAAGACTCCAGTGTGCCCCTAGTAGAGCAACCTTTTCCCCAGGCCCTGGCAATCATTGTTAAATAACCTTTTTATTTATTATAGAAGTAATTTGTATTTAGTGTAGATTTAGAAAATTCTAAGAAAGTTCCAGGAATATAAAGAAGAAAATCAAAAGTGCCCATAATCCTAGACTCTTGGGAAAATCTATTGATAATCTTTGACTTGTCTAGCCATTTTTCTATGCACACATGTACACCACATACACATTGTTTACAGAAATGAGTCCCATTCTGCACACTGTTTTGTAACTTGCTTTTAAATTAAATGGGAAATGAAAATTTAATAGCACTCCATTAAGTGGGAATCATCTTGTTGCTGTCAACTCAAGTGATTCATTCTGATGACATGGAGAAAGACAAACTCAATATTTGCTTTGCATCTTTGCTTTCTTGGTGCAGGAAAGAGTAAAACAGACAAGGCAAGAAGAGTCTGGGGTACTAAGGACCGAATGCCTTCCTAGCTGCCAACTCAGTGGTGGGCGCTGAGTGTGGAGCTGCTTCTCCTCTTGGGCTCTCGGTCTGTCTCCTCATCAGTTCTATGAAGGAATTGGAGCATGTATTCATTAAGGTCCTTTCCTGGCCTAGAATTCTGCGAGCTTTGTTTTAAGTTTCTCCTGTCCTTTCTTTGTCCTTGGATATACGTACTCATGAGGGCAGGGAATGTGGCTGCTTTGTTCCCTGGTTTACTGCCAATATAATTCCTGGCAAAGAATTGACACTCAATAAATATTTGTTAATGAATGAATGGGGGAGACTCTCATGAATACTGTCCTTTGTTATAGAAATTACTACATCACATGGTCTTTTGGGAGGAATCTACATTTAGGTTCTTGGAATTGAATTAATAATAATTCAAGTAAGTAACATCATACATTAATGGATTAATGGAACATATTTGCCCATCCTAATTATATCCCATTTGGTGCTCAGTGCGGCCCCATGAGGGAGTTGTTATTAATTCCATTTCACAGGTGAATGGATGGCTAGGGTCCTCTGCTGGCCTCCCAATCCCACGTCCTGGGTCCCTTTTGCTGTCCTTTCAAGCATCCCATTTTCTCTCTGGTTGGGAAAGTCACTCCACAACCATTCAGGCAAACTTAAAGCAGCAGTTCTCAAACTTTAGTGTTCTTAAGAATTGCCCAAGGCTTAGTGATCTACATTTTAAATAATCATTAGGGGTGATTTGGATGCAGGTGGTCTGAAAACCACACCTGGAGGAACACTAGCTTGAAATAGTTCAGATTCAGTATTTTAAGCAGAGCAAGGGCCATAACAAAGCTGTTAGGATCTTCCTCAAGCATCAACTTGCCCAGAGCTTTGGTTTCCAAGGAGAATAGGCAATAACAACACAATAGTTCATGTTCATTATGGGTGTGCTGTGCCAAGAGGTTTTCTAGTGCTTTACACACATTATCTTCTTTAATTCTCTTAAGAGCCCTATGAGGTAGGTTCTATTTTTTTTTTTTCCTTTTTGTCTTTTTTACTGACCGGTAACGGATCGCAACCCTCGGTGTTGCGCCCGGCACTGCGCTCAGCCAGTGAGAGGGAACCGGTCTCCACATGGGATCTGAACCCTCGGCAGGAGCGCCGCCGCACTCCCAAGCGGCGCACTCTCCAGTGCGCCACCGGGCTGGCCCGAGGTAGGTTCTATTATTACCTCCATTTTACAAGGAAACTGAGGCTCAGACAAGTACGTTGGGCTTACCTTTGATCAGGTGAAGTTGACAAGGGGATTAAATAATTTAAGTCTTACTCCTGCCAGGTTAAGAAAACTCAGCTCTTTATTGTAATGGTTGGGGAAAGCTGGTGAGAGTCACTGGCCAATAGGAAGAGTAGTTAATATTTTGACTTTTCCACATCTGTGTCCTTCCTCGTGTGTGGATTGCTCTTGACAGTTGTGAAACTGGAAAACAAACCAAAACAGTGAAACAGGAGACATTCCTACCCCTTCCTCCTCTGTGTGCACTCCCAGGACCAGCCCCTGCCGTGTTCTGAATTTAATTACTTTTACTTCAAAACTAAGCTGTTAAAACTCAATAATAGGGAAAGGAACAGTCTAATTAAAAATGGGTAAAAGACCTGAACAGACACCTCACTAAAGAAGATCTACAGATGGCAAGTAAACATATGCAGAGATGTTTGACATCATATGTTGTCAGGGAACTGCAAATAAAAGTGATATGAGACACCCCTACACACCTATTAGAATGGCCAACACTCAAAACACTGACAACTCCAAATGCTGGATGTGGGGCAACAGGAACTCTCGTTCTTTGCTTGTGGGAATGTAAAATGGTACAGCCAGTTTGCCAGTTTAGCAGTTTCTTATAAAAATAAACATACTCTTACCAATGATCCAGCAATCATAGTCCTTGGCATTTACCCAAAGGAGTTGAAAATTTACGTCCACACAAAAACCTGCACATGAATGTTTATAGCAGCTTTATTCATAATTGCCGAAACTTGGAAGCAACCATGATGTCCTCCAGTAGGTGAATGGTGAACTGTGGTACATCCAGACAATGGGATATTATTTGGTGCTAAAAGAAAATGAGATATCAAGCCGTGAAAAAACATGAAGGAAACTTAGATGCATATTACTAAGTGAAAGAAGCCAATCTGAAAAGCCTACACACTGTATGATTCCAACTCTATGACGCTTTGGAAAAGGTGAAATGGTGGAGATCAAGGGTTGTCAGGGGTTGTGGGGAGGGAGGGATGAACAGAGCACAGAGGACTTTTAGGGTGGTGGAACTACTCTGTATGATAATATAACGGTAGATGCATATCATTATACATTTGTCCAAACCCATAGAATATACAGCACCAAGAATAAACCTCAAGCTATGAATTTTAGGTGATAACGACATGTCATTGCAGCTTGACGGATTGTAACAAATGTGCCACCGTGGTGGGGGACGTCCACAGTAGGGGTTGTGCATGTGTGGGGAAAGGGGCTTTATGGGAACTTTGTAGTTTCTGCTCAGTTTTGCTGTGAACCTAAAACTGCTTAATAAGTAAAGTTCATTAATTAAAAAAAAACCCTCAACTATTTTATCAGGAAAATTTGAACACTGACTACTGACCAGATATTTGATGATATTAAGGAATTATTGTTATGGTTTCCAGTCAAGATGGCAGAATAGACAGTTCCCAGCGTCATTCTCCCCCACAAATCAACCAATTTACAACTATAAAAATGTAACATCAGCCAAGCTGGGGCTGCCAGAGCTCAGGGGAAGAGGAGGAGAGACCTATGGAGTTCATGAAGGTGGGAGAAGCCATGATGGGAGAAAGAAAAAGCTGCTCTGAGCGTTTGGGGCTGTGGCTGCTTTAAGGCTCAAGCTGATGAGTGCATGGAGCAGGAGTCAGCAGCTGTGCCCTTCAGATGGGGTTACTTGGAGGTGGCAGAGGAGAAGAGGGCTTTGGTGGCCCCTAGGACAGCAAGACCACTAAGAGGGTTCCCATGGACCCATGCAGGAGCGAGGAGCCAGAACAACAGAAAAAAGGGAGCCGTTCAGAGGCCGGTGAGTCATCGCAAGGGACCAGCGCAGGGCCCATTCCATGGGAAGTGTTTGGAGCACGGGCGGCAGGGGAGATAGGTCCACCGGGAGAACACTGGGGCTCAGCAAGGACAGCCGACCCGCCCCCCAATCAGCACAGGACCACTCAGAGGAGACTGGTTGGGAATGCAGAATTGCAAAGGGTGCATTTTGATGAAAAAACTCAGGCCCAGATCAGAGTTTCTACGCAACCCAGGTGCACCAGGCCTCTGGAGAACCAGAAGTACCTATAAGGTCAACCATTAAACCCTGAGCTGCACAAAAAGCCTTCCCTAGGGAAACAGCAGCAAAGCAGCAATTTAGCTCAACCACAGAGCTCAAGTACTGGTTCCCACAGGAAGTTCCCCCATTTTAGAAGTAAGCAAAAGACAAAAAACTAGTTTCGGACCAGGCATACCACCAGCACCTTGGGGTCTGCCTGGGAACCGGAGGCTTGGAGCCGGGGACTGGATGCAACTCCCACATCCAGGCAAACTGTTCCAGCACCTTGGGGCCTGCCTGGGGACCTGAGGCATGGTGAACGGGACCAGATCCCTCTCCCACAACCAGGCACACCAGGCCAGGGCCTTGGGGTCCACCCAGGGACCCGGGGCATGGAGAAGGAAACCGGACCACACTCCCACAACCAGGCACACCACACCAGCACCTCGGGACCCACCTGGCGACCTGGGGCATGGAGAAGGGGACTGGACTCCCCTCCTACCTCCCACAACCAGGCACACTGTGCCAGCACCTCAGGGCCCATCCAGTGACCCAGGGCATGGAGTTGGGGACTGGACTCCCCTCCCACAACCAGGCACACCAGGCCAGCACCTTGGGGCTCACCTGGGGACCTGAGGCATGGAGAAGGGGACGGGACCACCCTCCCACAGCCAGGCCCACCATGCCAGTGTCTTAGGGCCTCCCCAGGGTCCCGGGGTATGAAGTTGGGGAGCAGACCCCTGTGCCACAACCAGGGACCAGAGGCATGGAGAAGGGGATCAGACACACCCCACAACCAGGCACACTGCCAGCACCAAGGAGCATGCCAAAACATCACCTTCATGTGGGTGGCCCACCACAGCCACCACAATAACCATGGCTGCTGCAAAAGCGGGTAGACACCACAACCACCATGCAGATGGTCCACCAACCACTGGAGTGCATTCACACAAGGA
The DNA here is from genome assembly GCF_000696425.1 of Galeopterus variegatus. NCBI lineage: Eukaryota > Metazoa > Chordata > Mammalia > Dermoptera > Cynocephalidae > Galeopterus > Galeopterus variegatus. The sequence goes on from NW_007726754.1 coordinate 190,153, forward strand.
GAGTTACCAGCAGAGATAAAAGAAGAGGCTGTCTTTCTCCACAAAGCCCATTTCAGAGTGACAGAAGAAGCATCTGCTCTACGATAATATTGGGGGACCTGATCATACCTCTCAGCACTGGACAGATCATCTAGGCAACAAGTTAACAGAGTCATTATTCTTTCAGAAGGAGAGAAGAAATCTAGGGTAATCAGTGGTGGGAGGGGGAGGGGGAGGGGGAAGAGGAGAGATTGGACAAGGGGCATAAAGAATAATTATGATTTGTAACAATATATATGCTAGTAATATTGATTTAATCCACATATCTCAATGTTGAACCCCCAAAATATGTATAGTCGATTTTGATTCAATAAATAAAATAAATTTCAATAAAACAAAAGAATAAACTGCTGATATACACAACAACATGGATACTGTGTTGAACAAAAGAAACCAGACCAAAAGTATCCATTGTATATACACAGTAAGACTGCATTCAAAATGATCAAATCAGCAGCTTATCCAGCACTGTTGTTGATGTCATCAAAAAAAGAAAAATCTCTTGGAGAATCTTGGGCCAGAATCATAATAATAAACTAGTGAACAAATTACTGTTCAAACCATAAAAAAAAAAAGGGAATGATTGTTATTTATTAGTAGTGATACTGGTATTGTGGTTATGTTAAAAAAAAGTCTTTATATTTTAGAGTTATATACCAAAATAAATATGAATGAAATACTATGAGGTTTCAGATTTGTTTCAAAATAATTCAACTTTTGTTGGGGGAAGCGGATGAAACAAGATTGGTCATAGGATGATAATTGTTGGAGCGGGCTGATGAGCACACAGGGGTGTATTATACTATTACCTCTAGTTTTGTATGTGTTTGAACATTTTCATAATTAAAAAGTAAAAAAAAAAAAAAAAAAAAAAAAAAAAAAAACTACCCATCTTGTT
>NW_007726754.1:192017-240065 GCF_000696425.1 Galeopterus variegatus
GGGTGTATTATATTATTACCTCTAGTTTTGTTTGTGTTTGAACATTTTCATAAAAAAAAAAAAAAAAAAAAAAAAAAAAAAAAAAAACTACCCATCTTGTTTCTCAATCCCTAGGTCCCTCACCCTCTGAGAGCATGTTTAATACATTAAACTTAAGTTTAATAATGGATTAATAAATTGCTGCTGCAAGACAGCATTTACACTTTTAACACAGATCTTCGATGTCTTAATCCGAAAAAGCAAATATTGTGGAAATTTCAGGTATTACCCTAACCTGCTAGGGTAAATATTTTATATCATCTCAAACTTTCCCCTTTCCTAATTTACCTATGTATAGAATTGGTCCTTATCTGTGACTTCAGTGACACTTTAGATAATTACTATCTTTTCTAATAATGCTTCATAATGGCATGCATGGCATCATGTAACATTCAAAATGCTTTCAGTTGACGGGGCAGACAGAATCCATCCTGTTAAGCATGGGAACAAATAAGGGCTTCAAGAGGTTAATTGGATTGAGTTATTTAATTCTTTTATCTATCTCTCCTCTATACAAGCAGGCAACATGCATTAAGCATCTATTATACATCCGATATGGTGCTGGGCTGATATGATAGAGATGCCTAAAGAGGTGCCTGGCTTTGACAGGCTCACACTCTAGGGGGGATGCCAGTGTGCTAAGTGAATAAGCCTGAAAGGTTGAGAGCTCCATGGCAAGGACGAGACTCATGCTGTGCCATGCAAATGAGAAGTCATCACCCAGCCAATTAATGTTGGAATCAGAACCCAAACCCAGGGACCTGCCATCTCTCTGGTTCAGCACGATTTCTGTGTGGCAGTTCCCCTTCTCTTTTCTCATCTTAAAATCCCAGTTTTCTTTGTTTCTTATAACTCCTGCAGGATTTTTCTTAAAGCCTTACACCGTACTGTTGTCACGTTGCACAAAATGAAGCAGACCTCTTTGCTGGGGGATGGAGAGAGCCTCAGGCTGCTGGGCTGGAAGAGGGGAGGGTGGGATGCTGGCCAGCGTTTTGCCCCTCCCAGGATGTAGCCCAGGGGTGTTCCCACACTCTCCAGAGGCTTCCTCGCACTGTGATGGCTTTGCAGGTGCCTGAAGGCGTGGAGAACTTCACTTATGTTTACCTGATCCTGCAGCTGTTACTCACCTCTTCCCACACACCCCACACTTGTACACAAAGCCACAGAGTGGCTTGAAAAAAAAATATAAAGTACCTTCCCCCAACCCCATTCTAATATGTCAAGTGTTTCAGTTTCAAGAAAAAAGAATGCTGAAGAAACCATGACTCATGACAGGGCCGACAAACAACTAATCTGAAGGTATGCCAGTGAGTCACACCGTGGAGATGTGCCTTTAGGTTGTGGTGACGGCCTGGGATTGAGGAAGCATCATGGGATCAGCCAGTAAAATTCCACTACTCTCTGAAGCCGAATGGGAGGTAATTAAAAAATCCTGGGCTTTTTCCAGCCCCAGTCTAGTGCAGGACTCTGGGTACCCTCAGGTATGTTGATCTATATGGGAAATCAGAATGATTGTTAATAACTGGAAAAAACCATGATTATCTTTCCATGCCCAATGCCATACAAACCAGCTCTGCCTGCTTCTGCAAGCCAGCGAGGCTGCTGGATTTCCTTGAAGGGTATTGGGTTGCTAAGCAACAGCGCTGGCAGCATCCATCATGCCCAGCAATGTCAGCGCCTGAGTGTGGCCCGCAGAGCACACTTGCTCCCCTCCCCCATGCCTCCCTTCCACTCCCCCCTCCCGACCCACCCCAAAACATTAATTTGCATCTTGGGGACAGGAGCAGTGCCAGGTGATCTGTGTATAAAACACCACAGTGCAGCATACGAAGCACAAATATTGTTTTTGGTTGCAGGGCAAGACATGTGACGTAGTTGAAAATACAGACTCATTGTGTAAACTCCTCGTATGAGGAGTGTAGGCATAATTTAAAAGCCTGCATGTCAAATATTCCTTTCTAATACATCCTTGGGTGTTCTGTCTTTAGATCATTTTTTTCTCTGCTCAGACAGCACCTTATTTATGCCCTGTTCTGTCCATCTCTCTCTCTCTCTTTGTGCTGTGGTCTCCTGGGTGATGGAGTTATTGTTTGTGTATAGGGATGTGTGGACAAAAGGGAGCCTATTTCTAGAGGTGAGAGGGCCCTGAGGTTAATGGTTGGAGGCTGCTGTTTACAAGACCTGTCACTGTGGCCGTTTTGCTCTGGAAGTTTCCATTTTCTGGGTAGGTCTCCACCACCTCACCGTTGGTCTGTGCCTTTTACTTCCTGTCAAGAGACAGCAGCTGAGTGAGCTGGGGAAGTCCCTGCAGATTTAGAGTTAGGCAGATCTAGACCCAAAGCCTTTCCTTCTCCCAACCCACTGTGGTGTCTTGGCAGGTCGCTGTCCCCATTGCTGGAAAGGACATTCATAAGAACAATCCCACTGGGTTGTGGGGATGGCTGAGTGGGATGGTGCCTCAGAGTGGCCGGCCCTTGGTGCTCACTAAGTGGCAGATATTACAAGGGTTGAGTGAATCACACATGAGTCCCAGTTGGAAGGACATTTAAGATGGAATCTGGCTCAGACCAACCAAGGACTTCTAATTCTCCTGCTTCTCACTGTGGAGAAGCAGGGCAGGCTCTGGAGGGCTTGCCAAAGCCTTCACAGAGTTGATAGGGTTGGATTATGAGTACTGTTCCCAGACTCCAGGCCCAGTGGTCTTTCTTTTGGGTTCATTATGATATATGTTGCCCTCCTTTCTTACAATTATCCCTTGGCTTTGCAGCCTTGTAGTGGACTGATGTCTCTCCTTAAATAACCAAACAGGGCTGGCTGGCAAGAACCGTCAGCTGACTGTAGGATTTTGGTGGTGGTCAAGACCTGGCATTTGATTTGAGGCCTGGCCAAACTGAAGGATGCACCCCCGCAGCCCTGGAGGGCGATTCTGCTAGGTTCCCCTCTGACATCTCTATCACGCTCTGTGCTACCGCTGCTCTGAGCAGTTAAGCAAGAATTACATCTTAAACATCAAGAGCAGCCAAATCCTTAAACAGGAAACATGTGGGATGCCTTATTTGAAGGTGACTTTCTAATTCTGGTTTTTTAACCACAACCACTGAAGATGGTTGGTGCCAGCAGAGTGCATACCAATTCTTCTCAGAGAAGCCACTCTCCCTAAGGGAAAGCTGGGTGTTCCTAGTCTGATGTTCTCACTGAAGGAAGAACCACATGGACGCCCCTCAATTCTAGCCTGAGGCAGCCATGTCCTTGTGGTCCAGCTGGGCATGCCACTCCTTTTTAGGAGCCTGAGAGGAGGAACAAGGGGACTGGTCCAGGTTTGCTCTGGGTCAAAGACGGCTGAGAAGACTGAAGGGCAAAGTGAATTTGAAGGAGACAGAAAGGCCTGTACACTCAAGTGACCCCAGCTACAGGGGATGGGAGAGGGATGTCCTGGTGGCCAAGAAGAGGTAAATGAGGAGGAGCTCTTGGGAGACCCCACCAGGGAGGCTCTCTGTGCACCCCTTTCCCACCCCATCTCCTCCGAAGGGTCCACTGGGGCACCAGACCATGAAGAAGAGGTGGAAAGGATTCCTCCAGGGGTGGAGCATGGCATGTCCTAGAGGTGAGCTGGAGCCTAGGATCAGTGACAGAAGGAACAGAGCACTGTCTAGAGCAGTGGTCAAGGTCACCAGCCAGACGTGCTGGGTTTCAGTCCTGACTTTGTCACTTAGCTGCATCACTTTGATCAAGTTACACAATCTCTTGCAGCCTCAATTGCTCATCAGAAAAAGTAGGGATAACAATGTATATACCTTTAGGGTTGTTTTGAGAATTAAATGAGCTAATCTACGTAAAGCACGTTGTGCAGCGCCTGGTACAGAGAATGCTCCATAACTGTGAACTCTTTTTGTCTTTATAGCCTGAGCATCTCTCTGGAAGAGAAGCTGTTCACCAATGCTTGTTCTTTAGCCACATGTTGGAAATGACACTGGGTCATAAGAAACCCCAATTCTATCCCAAAATGTGAAAGCCTTTTTACTCAACCACAGAGAACTGGTCAACAGAAAACTTGCCATTATGGCCTCTGGGGCTGAGTATAGCTCCTGGGAAGAACTAATGTTTTCCTAGCCTGCCAACAATTTCCTTCTTTCCTGTGGTCTGGGGCATAGCACTCGGACCTTATGGACTATGTGAAGATTAGCACGCAAGAAGTACAAGCTGCAACCAGTGAATGAACTGGTTCCTCTACCAGAGTGGTATGACCTTGAAGGGAGCCCACATGGGGGCCAGGCCACTTTCGCAGACCCATCCTCATTACCACATTTCTGATAAGCAACTGAGGCTACAAGAGGTCATGTGACTTGCTTGAAGTGACATAGCTAAGTGACGAAGCCAGGAGTCTGGCTGGTATCCTTGACCACTGCTCTAAACAGAAGTATTCCTTCTGTCACTGATCCCAGACTCCAAGTCACCTCTAGGGCATGCCATGCCCTGCCCCTGGAACAATCCTTTCTACCTCTCCATGATCTGGTGCCCGTGAACCTTTTGGTGGGGATGGGGTGGGAGAGGGGTGCACAGGGAGCCTCCCTGGCAGGATCTCAGCACACCTCAGCCAGCCATGCCTGGAAGCCTGGATCCCAGCCCTGCTCAGAGCAACCCTGGGACCTGACAGATGTGAATAGCTGCTCAGTGGGGTGATGGGATGCTCCAGAGATAGCTGCCAACCTCATGGGACCAGAGATGGTCCCTTAGAGCAGTCATGGATTTGATCTCTGGTCAGGCAGGGGATTGATTCTCCAGCGGAATGTTTACGGACTGTGGTGCACCACAGCCTCTGAGCAGACGAATGCAGGCAGAGATACTCCCTGCACCACACTCCCCTCCCCTCTTGGTATTAAGTGAAAGTATTTTCCCTTTACATCTCTGCTCTTTCCTCTTCCTTTACAATCAAACATCATCTTTAGTCTGCAAAAACAGTGCTAGGAAGAATCTTCACTTCTAGGTGAGAACATGGAAAGCTGATAGGGCATATTATGAACTACGTAACCTGGTGACACTTCTGCTGCAAAACCTCCTCATATTCTGGATGAGCTGTCACATTCAGCCTTTTCAGTGCAGAACTGAGCTCATAAGAAAGTAAAATAAATCTCCAGGGGCCAAATGAAAAGGGAACTGAAAGTTAGAGCATCAAGCATACAACTGATGTGGTGGCATCCCTTGGCGTGGCGGTGGGGAGTTTACAGGCCAGTTTTGGTAACGTGGGCACTTGGGTTTGAAAGTTTATCCAGGACAGTTGTGTGGTTCCCAGTTCTTGAATACTATGAAGAGTCTGCTTTAAACATTGTAGTACGTAAATTTTGGTTGAACATATGACATTTCTGTTGGACAAATATCTAAAAGAAAAATGATTAGATTGAGGTATGCATAAACTCAGATTTGGAAGATACTGCTACAGAGTTCTTGAAAATGATTGCTCACTTAAAATCCCAGTACGTAAGGATTCCAGATCCTTCCCAACAATTGGGATTATCTTTTACTCCAGTCTCATTTTAGTCAGTCTGGATTCGTGTTTTTGTGATGACTAATGACAGTGAGCAACTTTTCATAAGTATTTTGGCAATTTGATATATACTTTTGTGAAGTGCCTGTTTACATATTTTACTCATTTTTCTATTGGGTTACCTGTCTTTTTCTTATTGATTTGTTGTTCTTTATATAATTAAAGTAAAAATCTTTGTCAAATATATGTATTGCAAATATCCTCTCCCATTCTGTTACCTTTTAAAGAAATGTTTGCTTACTACAAAATAATAAAAATATTTTTCTTTGATTTCTTTTAGAAGCTTTATTGTTTTATCTTTTCCAAATTTAGAGCAATAGTCCATCTGGAATTCATCTTTTGTATATACAGATTTGTGGATATACAGAAGTTGATATTAATTTTTTTATAACTAGATATTCAACTGACCCAACACCATGTATTGAAAAGAGTATTCTTTACTCCATCATACTGCATTGTCACCTTTGCCATAAATCAAGTGACCATATATGTATTGGTCAGTTTCTGGATTCTCTATTCCCTTCCATTGCTCTACTTGTTTATCCTTACAACATTATCGTACTGCATTCCATTACTTAGCTTTATAATGAGTCTTGCTATCAAGTAGGAAAAGTCCTCCAAATTTGTTCTTCTTCAAGGTCATCTTGGTTCTTCTTGGCCCTTTGCATTACCATATAAAGTTTATAATCAGCTTGTTAATTTCCATACACATTCACACTAAACCTGCTGGGATTTTTATTAGGATTGCATTGAAACTCTAGATATGTTAGATTGCAGAGAGTTTGGGGCTGGTTGGTTAGCTCAGTTGGTTAGAGGATCACTTTGTAACACCAAGGTCAAGGGTTTGGATCCCCATACTGGCCAGCTGCCAAAAAAGTAATGCAGAATTTATATCTTTACAATACTGAATCTTCGAGTATATTAATGGTAGAGCTCTTACACAACTTCCATTACATTAATGTCTAGGTATCTGATATTTTTTGATGCTATGTGTATTAGTCTGCTCAAGCTGCAATGAAAAAATACGATAGACTGTGTACCCTCAACAACAGAAATTTATTTATCACAGTATGGAAGCTGCAAAGTCCAAAATCAAGGTGCTGACTAATTTAGTTCCTGGTGAGGGCTCTCTTCCTGGTTTGTAGGTGGCTGTCATCTCGCTGTGTGCTCATATGATCTCTTCTTTGTGCATGTATAAGGAGAGAGAGAGAGAGAGAGAGCGCAAGCTCTCTGGTGCCTCTTCTTATAAGGGCAATTAATCCCATCATGAATGCCTCGCTGTGTGCTCATATGATCTCTTCTTTGTGCATGTATAAGGAGAGAGAGAGAGAGAGAGCGCAAGCTCTCTGGTGCCTCTTCTTATAAAGGCAATTAATCCCATCATGAATGACCCACTCTTATGACCTCATCTAACCCTGATTACTTCCCAAGGCCCCCATTCTCAAATACCATAATATCAGGAGTAAGGGCTTCAACATATGAATTTTAGAAGGATACAAACATTCAGTCTATAACATACTGTAAATTCCTCATGTAGGTGCAAGGTTCAAATGCATATAATCCATTTGGTCTGTGAATTCCCAAGCTGAGACATTAGTATAAAAGGGATCTCAAGTGGTGGTAATATCCTTGCAGTCTGTCAGAAGCAAATAAAAAACTCCTCTGGAAGGACATGTGCTCAATCGAGGCAGCTCAAGATTGCTACAAATACAGGCCTACTAAGTATGAGTTCACAATCTAAAATTAGAAAACATACAAAGACCCAATCCACCATGAGCAAGAGTCAGCAGGTGAAGCAACTGACAGAGTAGATTTCCCAAATTTAAGGTAATAGAACTATCAAATAGACTAAAAACTAAACATATTTAAAATGATTCAAGACTTACAAGAAGGAATTGGAAGTGTATAAGGAGAATTAGACATTAAAAAGAAGGAGGCAGGTTTTAAAAAGAATCTGATAATATTAATAAAAGTGAAAAATATATAGTCATTAAAACTAAAAATTCAGTGGACATATAAGAGACAGCTGAAGGAGAATTAGGGAATTGGAAGGCAGAGCAGAGGAAATTTCACAGAAAGCAGCTCAGAGAGATTAAGAGATGAAACATATGAAAGAAATGTGAAGAGACAAGTAAGACAGGGTGAGACGTTCTCATATACGTATAATGGGATATCTGGAAGGCAAGAAGATAGATATCAGGGAAGAAGCAGTACTCAAAATGATGTGAATAAGAAATTTTCAGAATTGATTAAAGACTTAAGTCCTAAAAATCAAGAAACTCAAAAAGTCCTGAGCAGAATTTTAAAAAACACATTGATAGTGTAGGGGAAAAGGGGGGAAATCAATAAAACTCAAACAATCCAATAGAAAGAGACAAAGAGAAAAGAAACGAATAAAAGGCACAGTAAGTAGGAAGTACAAAATAAAGCAACAGTAATAAACCTGAGGGGGGAAATCAATAAAACTCAAACAATCCAATAGAAAGAGACAAAGAGAAAAGAAACGAAAAAAAGGCACAGTAAGTAGGAAGTACAAAATAAAGCAACAGTAATAAACCTAAATATATGAGTATAAATAGAATAAATAATTCAGTTAAAAGACAAAGATTGTTAGAATACATTAAACACACACACATGCACACACACACATAAACTACAGCATATCTCTTGTTTACAAGAGTGAAACAGAAAGTTGAAACTATACACCAGGATAATGCTAATCAAAAGAAAGCTAACGTAGCTACAGTAATATCAGACAAAACAGACCTGAAGTATAAAATCACTATTAAGGAGAAAAACAATCACTACATATGACAAAATAAACAGTTCACTAGGATACATCCACCTCCATTACACCTAACAAGATCACCTTAAAATATATATGGCACTTACAGAATTAGAAGAAGAGACTGATGAATCCACACTCATAGTGAAGGGGGTTTAAAAATTCTTCTCATAGTAATTAATAAAGCAAGAAGACAAAACGTTGGTAAATTATAGAATATTTAAACAACACAATTAGTAAACTTGTATAAAATATGAAATATGTAATTTTATACTCAGCAATTAGGGAACATACATTCTTTCTAAGCAAATACAGAAAATTAGCAGAATTTGACCACATACTAGATATTTATATCACGAGGCCATCTACGTAAATCTTAAAAACTTATAAAACTATACTGTGCAATATTTATAGATATTATATACATAAAAGACACAAATACATTGGAGCAACAAACCCAAATTCTGGCCATAGGTTTTTCTGGAGATGGAGGGAGGAAAAGGGAATGAGGGAGGACATATTAGGGGCCTCAACAGTATCTATAGTGCTTAGAAAAACTTAAATAAAAGAAAAGATCAGCTTCCTGTCCTGGTCCAGATGGCATATACCCTCTAAGCCTGTCTCTCCCACTGACTACAAACAAAACTTCTAGAAGAAACAACTCCCCGAGGACTCCAAAAGTTCATAGCAGGGAGTTTGAGAAGGGGAGTCAAAACTGGAAGAATGAACCATTTCGGCGTGAGTTTCTCATTTTTCCTCTTTTATCTCTCAACTTTGATCTGAGGTTAGCCTAGTTGTGAACATAAAATCCTGAGAGAAAAACTGTTCTTCTGACCAGAGAACTTAGAAAATGGGTCCCTAGGAACTAGGGAGTAGGGGAAATTCTGGAGAAGAGAGAGAGCTGGAGAAGGAAGATACCCTTGGCCTGTGTATGAACCCACACAAATCTTGGGCTCAGCCTGGAGTTGCAAAGTCTTTGACAACTAACCTGACACTGGAACCCTGCAAACTGAAGGCAAGACAGAGCTTGTAATATGAGCCTAACTGAGATGATTGCCTGCTAAACAAAACAAAACAGTCAACATTCTTTATAAGTTTTTTTAATCAGGATATAGAGTTTCATAGAATAATATTAAAAATATACAGGAAAGTGTGACCATTTCTCGAAGGAAAAGGCAATCAATGATGTTAATCCTGAAGTGGCCCAGCTGTTCAAATTATCAAATACTTTAAAGTAACTGTTATAACCATGCCCACAAGGTAAAGGTAAACACCCTCAAATGGGAAGATAGAAGAGAAATAAAACCTATATTAAAAAAAACACAATTAAAATTTTGGAAATGAAAATTATAATATCTGAAATAAAAAATTGGGCTCAATAGGAGAATGGAGATGCAGAGGAGTCAGTGAACTTGAAAACAGATCAGTAAAAATTAACACAGTCTAAAGGACAGAGAGGAAAATTATTGAAAAAAATTTAATAGAGTCTCAGTGACCTGTGGAACAAGATCAATAGGTCTGACATTCTTGTTGTTGGAGCAACAGAAGGAGAGAGGAAAGAGATTAGAGTAGAAAAAAAATTTTGAATAAGTAAGAGTTGAAAATGTCCTAAATTTGGTGGAAAACATAAATTTGTAGATTCAAGAAATTTAGCAAATCTCATGAAAAGGAAATCATGTCCAGACACATCATAAACTGTTGCAAACCAAATATAACAAAAAATTCTTGAAAGAAGCCAGAGACAAGAAACACATTTTATAAAGGGGAATAATGATTCACATGATTGAGGATTTCTAACCAGAAACCAGGGAGGCCAGAAGACAGTAGAACAACACCTTTAAAGTGCTTAAAGAAAGGAGCTGCTAAGCCAGAATTTTACATCCAGAAAAAACCATCCTTCAGAAATGATGGTAAAATAAAGACATTCTTAGATTAAGAAAAAAATAAGAGAATTCTTCGACATTAGACCTGCTTTAAAATAAATGTTAAAGGATGTCCTTATAGGCTGAATGTAATGATACCAGAGGGAAACTTGGAACTTCAGGAATGAAGAAAGAGCAACAGGAATGGTAAATATCTGGGTAAATATAATAGACTATTTTTCTCCTCTTAAGTTCTTTAAATATGTATGACTGTTGAAAACAAAAATTATAACATTGGTAGGGTTCTCAATATTTAGAGATATATATACATAACAACTATAACATAATGAGGGGAGGGTAAAGGGATGTATATGGTTGTAAGACTTCTACATTTTATTGTAAAGTGATAAAACAGTAACTTAAAGTAGTCTGTGAAACATTAGAAATGTGTATTGTAATCTCTACAACAACCACTAAAAAAAACCATACAAAGAGATACAGCCAAAAAACAAACATATAAATTAAAATGAAATCCTAAAATAATTCAAATAATCCAAAAGAAGGCAGAAATGAGTGAAGAACCAAATAACAGAGGGGACACACAGGAAACAAATAAATAATACAGGAAGGCCTGTATTTAGGTAGGCCTAAATTCAACCATTCCAATAATTACATTAAATGTAAATGATCTAAGCACACCACTTAAAAATCAGATTGTCAGATTAAATAAAAAAGAAGACCCAAATATAAGCTGTCTACAAAAATATGGTTTAAATATAATGACATAGGTTAAAAAAGGAAATGATATAAATCAAATATGATAAGATGATTGAACCAAGTGGTAGATATCTGTGAGTTAATTCTATCACTTGCTATAATAGTCTATATGTTTGAAATGTTCATAATAATAATAATAAAGGGAGATTGGATGATTTTTTTACATAAATTTCCCCCCAAGCCTCCCACAATTCCCTTTTGCCTCAGAGATAAAATCAGTGCCAAAGAACTTGTTAAACCTCAGAAGGCTTCAACTGTAAAATAGGTATAATACTACTATATTAGTCTGTTTCGTTGCTTATAACTGGGTAATTCATAAAGAAACAAAATTTATTTCTTATAGTTTTTGAGGGTGGAAACTGGTGAGGTCCTTCTTTTTGGTGGTGACTCTCCACAGCAATGCAGGGTGTTGCGTGGCAAGAAAAATGGGCTGAGCAAGAGAGAGAGCTAACCTTCTCATTTGCACTCCTTATAAAGCCATTAGAACCATGCCCACACTCCATGAATGAATCAATCCATCCACAAGGGCAAAGTCCTTACAATCTAATCACCATGCTGTTTTGATTACTATAGCTTTATACTGCATTTTGAAATCAGGAAGTATGATGCCTCCAACTTTGTTCTTTCTGTTCAAGATTGCTTTAGCTAAAGGTCTTTTGTGGTTTCATACAAATTTTAAGATGATTTTTTCTATTTCTGTGAAGACTGTCATTGGTATTTTGCTAGGGTTTTCATTGAATGTGTAGATTGCTTTGGGTAATATGGACAATTTGATGATGTTAATACTTCCTTACCCAAAAACATGAGTTATCTTTCTATTTATCTGGGTCCTCTTCAAATTTGTTCACCAGCGTTTTATAGTTTTTGTTGGAGAGGTCTTTCACCTCTTTGATTAAATTTATTCCTAGGTATTTCTTTTTTTTTTTTTTGGTAGCTATTGTGAATAGGATTACTTTCTTGATTTCTTCTTTGGCTATTTCATTATTGGCATATAGGAAGGTTACTGATTCTTGTGTGTGGATTTTTTATCCTGCCACTTTACTGAATTAATTTATTAATTCTAGTAATTTTGGTGGAGTCTTTAGGGTTTTCTATATATATGATCATGTGATCTGCAAATTGGGATAGTTTGACTTCCTTCTTTCTGATTTGGATGCCCATTATTGTTTTCTCTTGTCTTATTGTGCTGGATATAACTTCCAGTACAATGTTGAATAAGAGTAGGGGAAGTAGGCATCCTTGTCTTGTTCTATATCTTAGAGGAAAAGCTTCCAATTTTTGTTCATTCAGTATTATATTAGCATTGGGTTTGTCATATATGGCCTTTATTGTGTTGAGGTACATTCCTCCTATACCTAGTTTGTTGAGTGTTTTTATCATGAAGGGGTGTTGGATTTTATCAAATGCTTTTTCTGTGTCTGTTGAAATGTGAATGATCATACAGTTTTTTTCCTTTATTCAGTTCATATGATGTATCACATTTATTGATTTGTTTATGGTAAACCAACCTTGCATCACTGGGATGAATATCACTTGATCGTGGTGAATGATCTTTTTAATGTGTTGTTGGATTCTGTTTGCTAGAATGTTGTTAAGGATCTTTGCATCTGCGTTCATTAGGGATAGTGGTCTGTAGTTTTCTTTTTTTGTTGTTGTGTCCTTTTCCAGTTTTGGCATAAGTAGGATAAGTTTGGAAGTATGCCTCTTCTTCAGTTTTTTGGAAGAGTTTGAGAAGAATTAGTGGTTTCTATTTATTTCTGTAACCTGGCCCCCATCTTGTACTTTGAATTTAGTAACAGGACTTACAGGATGGGTGGAGGTGGGCTCTCAGGGTGCTACTATGGCCACTGAAGAGCTAATGCTTAGGCAGTTCCTTTCTGCTCACTCTCATGGTGGCCGTAGTGAGGGTGGTTCCTGTCTTGCTTCCTAAAATGAGCCAAGGACATCCATTCCTTCCTTTTTTTAATCGTTTAGTTCATATATCACTTATTCTCATTTTTTGCAAACATGGAATTAGCAAATACTGAACTGTTGCTCCTATGTGAAATACAGGGTTAGGTTCCTGAAAGCCTCTGATCACGACATTTTCATCAACCCGTCAATAAATAACCTTGTTTTGTGTGTTTCTGTTTAAAGACACCTCATTTAATACATATTGTTGATTCATTAACATTGAACTCACAGCCAACAGCACTTTAATGCATGCCTGATGGAAGCTCATCTAACAGACATTTTCTTTCCAAGGCATATCATAGCCTTCTCATGCTTAGGAATACTAGACAGCACTTCAGCATTATGTTTTGGGGCCATTTTAAACAATAAAATCACCAACAAAAAACACAAAATGAGAAAAACATGGCACTAAATAGACCACGAAAATGACTCTTGTTTACAGTATAAGAGTTGAAAAGAGAAAACAGAGTGTTGCCTTGTTAGACCTCGGCTGGGAATGTGTACTTCAGTGACTCAAATTTTTCACCACTCTGATCACACACATTTGCAAATGACAGCGAATATAACACAAGTATTGATTTTGGAGTTATAAATAAATTTTAGCAAGTAGGGGAATTTGCTAACATGGAATCTGAGAATAATGAGGTTCGAATATCAAGTGTCTACCAAACCCTCATGGAGCTGAGCATAGAAAAAGAAAGACAGACATAGCCCTTGCCTCATGGAGCCTACAGACCAGTGTGGAGACTGAAAACAAGTCAACAACTTTGTCACCTACCATTACAAATTGTGGAAAGTGCCACAAGGGAAGTGGAAGGGCTCAGTGATGAGAGTGACAGGGAAGTGGGTGATCAGGAAAGAACTCTATGAAATGAGAAGGGTGAGACGGAGTCAGCCACATGACAAGAGTGGTGGGGAGACCATTCCAGGCTGTGGGAACTGTACGTGCAAAGGCCCCAAGCTGGGAAGACAGATAGCGTCATTCACCATGCTCAGCACTCCATAGACTTGAGATATTATAGGAATCACAACATCCTGTGATGTAAGTATGATTGTCCCCGTTACAGATAAGGAAACAGAGAAGGTAAGTCATTGCCTGAGATCATGTGGCTGGGGAAAGCCCTGGCAAGACCATGCCCTGCCACCATCCGGACTGAGTTGTGGAAGGCAGCACTTGTACTCAGCCTCCTCTTGCAGAATTGCTCCCCACTTCTGCCCGCCTTTTCTCACTTCACCCTTTTACCCTTTCAGAACTGGAAAGAACTGGTTCTCAGCCATCTATTTCTTATTGTAGATTTATCCATGTGTCGCCTTTCCCAGGTGGAGTTGCATTTTTTTTTTTCGCAGCTGGCTGGTATCGGGATCTGAACACTTGGCCTCAGTGTTATAACACCATGCTCTGAGCTAACCAGCCAGCCCTGGAGTTGCATTTTTAAGTCGATTTAACTGAGGGAGTGCTCCACGGAGAAGAATTTTAGATCTCAGGAAGTAGGTATTGAGGCCCTGGGGTGACACAGGGACCCCAATGCCCAGAAGACACCCCATGTAGGTGCCCCCAAATGTACCTACACATCAGGCCAGGCCCAGAGTATAGAAATGGAAAAATAGACTTCTGGTCGAGATGGCAGAATAGATGGTCCCCAGCATCACTCTCTCCTACAATCAAACAATTTACAACTATTAAAAGAACAATAGACAAGCTGAGGCTGCTAGAGCTCAGAGGAAGAGGAGGAGAGACCTACGGAGTTCATGAAGACAGGAGAAACCACCATGAGAGAAAGAAAGGATCGTACCCACCATTTCAAGCCCTGGCCACTTTAAGGCTGGAGCTGGTGAGCACTCAGAGCAAGAGCTGGCAAAAACTGTAGTTATGCCCTTCATATGAAGTTGCTTGGAGGCTGCAGGGGAGAAGAGGGCCTTGGTGGCCCCTATGCCAGCAAGACCAGTAACAGGGTTCCTGTGAACCCACCCAGGAGTGAGGAACCACAACAACTGATAAAAGGAGCCACAGTTTGGAGTGCAGTGGTGGGGGAGAAGGGCCCACTGGGGGAACACTGGGGCACAGCATGAACAGCTGATCTGCCCTCCAATCAGCACAGGACCACTCAGTGGAGACTGGTCAGGAATATAGAACTGCAGGGGGTACAGTTTGATGAAAAGACTCAGGCCCAGACAAGAGTTCCCACACAACCCAGGTTTACGGGATCTCATGTGACCCGGAAGTACATACAAGGTCAACACAAAACCTGAGCTGCGTAAAAAACCTTCCCCAGGGAATCAGCAGCAAAGCTGTAATTTAGCTCGACCACAGAGCTCAAGTGCTGGTCCCCACAGGAAGTTCCCCCATTTTAGAAGTAAGCAAAAGACAAAAAATTAGTTCCAGTGAAGAGTTTAAGTGGTGGGAACAGTAAATAATCCAACACAGAACTGAGAGAAAAACAAAATACCCACAGATCAGAGATGAAGTTTGGTATTAACTAGTAAAGGTCTAATACCACCAAAGAACACCTATAAAACCTAGAAGGACTGGAAAACCCTTAGGCTCCCAAGCTGGAGTAGGGGGAGTGCCAAGGGCTTCAGCCACGCCCCCCAATGAGTGCGACCAGCCCAATGACAACCACTACTAGTAAAGGTCTAATACCACCAAAGAACACCTATAAAACCTAGAAGGACTGGAAAACCCTCAGGCTCCCAAGCTGGAGTAGGGGGAGTGCCAAGGGCTTCAGCCACGCCCCCCAATGAGTGCGACCAGCCCAATGACAACCACTGGGCCACCCTGGAAGCCCCTGGGCTACTGGGATGGGGATGGGGCCGAGGGCCTCAGGGATGCCCCCACAAAGCCCACATCCAGCCCAGCCACCACCAAGCCACCCCTGGAAGCCCCCTGGGCTCCCCTGCTGGAATGGGGGGGGTGCAAGCCTTGACCATGCCTCCCTCCCACCATCCTCCTCCTCCCACACTATCCCTCGCCTCTTACCCCTCCCCCACCACGGCTCCACAACATCTTAGAATGTAAAAAGTAATAATAATAAACAAATAAATAAATAAAATAAATTTTAAAAAATGGAATGGAAATATAGTCTCACTTTTGGCCAACGATTCTAGAAAGCAGTGATGTGCTGGGGAAATCCATTTTGTGTAATACCGTTTATAACAAAGAAGAGAAAATGAAAGTAGTTAATCATAGGAGGAGTTTTGTTAGACAAAAGTGGCAATTCAGGTGGAAACACAAATTTAAAAACTCTTAAGCATGCAGAGTTGATATCTCAAGGGTGGGGCTGGTGGTTGAGTCAGAAGTTACTGTCTGTATCCTCTGGAACTTACAAGATAAAAACGGGGACCAGACCTTAGTTACAAAATACACAAAAAACCATTGCTATAAAAGCCACATAAAAAGATGGCGATTCTAAATATTTGACCTTGGTGTTTGTCTTTGTGGTTTCATTTGAAAATGGGGATGTGTGTGTGCTAGAAATTCTCAGAACTTACAAAACTCTAAGTATAGAACTTACAAATATAACAAATATATAAGAATATAATATATAATAAATATACAAATAAATATTCTCTATAAAATCATATATATCATATATAAATATGCTTTACATATTTATATATAAAATATTATATAATTAAATTAAATATACTGATTTAATTGACTTACTGTATATTGATTAATACATAATTAAATTAAAATATAATAAGTAATAAATATAATATGTAAGAATATAATATATAATATATAAAAAAAGAAATAAATGTAAGGGATGTAAGTATTGAAATTACGTTGTGGGCATGCTTTTTGCACTACTGTATTAGGATACTTTAGTTGGTAAGTAAAGAACAACCCAGCCCTGCCCACCTTAGGACAAGGGGGGATTGACTGACTGATTGCTCCTGTGATTAGAAAAGGCAGGTGTGGGTTTGGGGATGAACGGGAACATGCCGCCTCACTCCAGGCCTCCCTGGCCTGATGACCAGAGGGGCAAAGGGAGCTTCTCTTTCTCCAGTAGCCACAAGTCAAAACCTGGATGAGCTAGGACTGGCCCTGCTTGGTCACACGTCCGTCCCTTGGGCCTTCCAGGTTGGCAGGAGGGATGGGCTACTCTGACTGGCCAGGCCTCAGGGGCAAGGTACCGTGACTCAGCCTCTCAACGGTCAGCACTGGGGAGGAGCAGCTACCCTGCAATAGAGAAAGGGACATAGCTGTTGCCTGCAATCTGGCTTCTCCGTGCTGAGGAGAGACATCCTCCTTCTGAGACTGATAGAAAGCCAGTTCTGTAAAGAACTAGCCCTTTCTCCTAGCTGGTTCCATATTCCAGGTGTTTTACATTCCAGTCAAAAGGCTTGAAGGAAGAAAAATTCCCCCATCTGAGGACCAACTTCTTTCTTATTTTGGGAGCAGTAGGTAAAATGTGGGCCCTGGAGTCAGACAAACTTTAAACCTGCCTGTGCTCCTCACTGTAGGAACTTGGGAACATTACTTAGGTTCTGTTGGCCACACTCTACCCATTTGTAAAATGAGGATAAATTATACCCCTCTTAGATTTATGGTAAGAATGAGATGAAATAACATGCATTCCCAAATACCACAGGTCTCAGTAGATTTTCTTTCATTTACTTTCCCCTTCAAGTGTCAACTGGATAATTCTTTACCTCGAGAAGCCTCGGAACAGGAACCAGCCTGCAGTGAGACCCTAGGCACACCCTTATCTTATCACTTGCCACATTCATTATGCTGAAATCATCCACTGAAGTCTTAGTCTTTTCTTTCCCCCATTGGACAGCAGGTTCTTTGAGACCCAGGGCCATGTGTTATCCATTTTTATGTCCACAGTGTCAAACTCGGTACCTGGAATGCAACAGGAATTTGATCAAGGTGGAGCTGCTGAACTATTGCACCACCAGGCAGAACTTTTGAGGGTGACCGATCAATGCTGCCCATAGAAAAGCAAGATACTGAATGTGGGGTACACCCACACTGAACAAATGTTAGACTATCTTCTGGATTTGTTTGACCCAGGGTGCATGTTTACCTGGACCCCAAAGGGGATGACATATCATCTTACTGGGGAGAGGCTGCGCAGGAAATGACAGCATGGAGTCACCCCAGAGGGTTTGAACTCTTATCCTACCACCTCTGTGCCTATGGGATCTTGGGCAAGTTTCTTCATTGATTTGTGCCTGTTTCCTCATCTTTAAAATGGGACAGCAGTAAGGCAAACCACATAAAGCTATTGGGAAAATTCAATGACATAATGTACAACGAACACTCAGTACATAGTATGTGCCCCACATTGTAAATGCTCCCAACAAAAGCCACTGCCCTGGTGCCTCAGCAGAGGAGTTAGGCTGTGGCAGGGGCCCTGACCAGAGGCCACAGGGTCTGCTTGGTAAACACCGTACTTGTAGGATTGTAAATGCTCCCAACAAAAGCCACTGCCCTGGTGCCTCAGCAGAGGAGTTAGGCTGTGGGAGGGGCCCTGACCAGAGGCCACAGGGTCTGCTTGGTAAACACCGTACTTGTAGTAGTACAGGCTTCACTGCTGTAACAAAGAGACTCCAAAGTTCAAGACTTACCAAGATAGAAGTTGACTTCTTTCCACATCACAGTCTAGAAGTCAGCAGTTGAGGGCTGTCAGGTCAGCTCTGCTTCCTTAATATGTGCTTTCTGTCTCTGTCTCTGAGGTGATGCTTCAGTTCTTGTCACCTCCTTCCAATAGTGGAAAGTGGCAAAGGACTGGGGCAGGGGTCAAGTATACCACCAATTCTTTGAAGGCACAATCAAGTGTGACCCTTTTCACTTCTGCTAACCTTTCCTAGTCACATGACCACACATACTGCAAGGGAGGCTGGGAAATGTAGTCTATAGGCAGACAGCCATGTTGGCAGCTAGAATATCATACTGCAGAAAAATAGAACAGATATTTGGGGACAACTTGCAGCCTGCCTGCTGTGGATTGAATTGTGTCCCCAAGTTTTATGTATGAGAGGCTTGATCCCCACTGTGACTGTGAAGAGGGTGGGAAATCCTATCATGATAATTGAAAGGTGGGGCCTTGAAGAGGTGATTAAGTTGCTGGTTCAATGGTGGTCATGGGTGTGGTTTGCAGGTCTTTAAAAGGAGAGCATTTGAGGAACTCTCTCTCTTCCTCTCTCTCTGCTTCCACCATCTCACAATGTGATACCCCGTGTTGCTGAAGCCACCACCAAGGAAGGCTTCACCAGATGCATTCCCTGGACTTTGGACGTCCCAGGCTTGGAAACTATAAACAATAAGCTGTGTTTTCTTACAAATTACTCAGTTCCAGGTATTTTGTTATAAGCAATGGAAATGGACTAATACACTGCCCTAGCCACTCAGGTCCTCATAGAAAAGGTAAGAGCGATAGTTACCTCTCAGAAAGGCTCTCTGCTGGGTTCCTTCAACAGCAAGTGCATTGTACAAAGCCAAACCCCCTGTGAACCAGAAGGGAACGTAGGAAATGATTCAGGCTCCCTGGCTGACTCACACATTCAGCATCCTGGAGAGAAAAGTAGCCATACAACCATTTGAGTCTTGGGGTTTAGTTTATAATAATAATAATGACTTTGGCACAGAAAACTTCCTGAGGGTTTAATGAATGACTGGCTTGGATTAACAGCCCAAATTGCTGCTGAAGTCTATCAGCTCCTTCCAGCTTCATATTAATCTACAGGAAATTCTTTGCACACCCAGCTTTTATTGCTTCAACCTCACAAAATAAAGCGCTCCCGTCCGAGGGTTCGGATCCCACGTACAGACCGGCTCCCGCTCACTGGCTGAGCGAGGCGCGGGAGCAATGCCAAGGCTTGCGATCCCGTCGCCGGTCCCCGGTCCGGTACGGGGGCAACACTGAGGGTTGCGATCCGTTGCCGAAAAAAAAAAAAAAAAAAAAAAAAAAAAAAAAAAAAAAAAAAAAAATTGTCAGCTTGAAGAGAAGCCAGGGATGTGGTGAAGTAACTGGTGACTCTCCTTGGCCATGGGGACTCCCACTGTTTCCCTGGCCTTGGAGTTCTTTGCCAGTAAATGTCATTGACAAAATGAGCACGTTTTCCTCAGCAAAGTCCCCTGGTTCAGGGAATTGGAGCTTACGGATGGCTCTGGATGTCCTTTGCCATGCTATTTAAACTCCCTCCTTCTTGTCCAGCAGGAGGTGGGCATCTGTGAGGACTTGCCAAGTGTAAGGTGCAAGCCCCAAGTGAAGATATCACCAGCACATCTTGTCACTGTGACTAGGAGAGATGAATAGTACAACAGTGTTGGCAGGACTCTGCCTCAGTGGAGGATGGCTACCTGAGCCATAAATAATCTTCCTCCTTGGTTCCACACTGATCTCCCAACGTGGGCTTCAGACAGTCCCAACCCCCTAACATCCCTTAATTGAAATAAGCAGACTGGGGTCCCAGCTAGAGAAAATTCCCGGCAACGACAGAGATAGGTTTTGGTGGCTTTTAAATTAGGGGTGGGGTTTAGTGAAAGGAACAGGAAGCTTGAGCAGACACAGTGAGCGAGGTCAAGCAGGAATAGAATTAAGGGCTTAGAACATGCTTGTTTCCTTCTGTTGTTCTTCTGAGAGCTGATAAGGGGATTTCAGAGTTTTGGGGGAGAGCCCTGGAAAAGAAGGAGGGAGTTTAATCAACCAGAGGGAACTTTCCAACTGACACTTCCCAGTGTTTGTCAGATGGTATGTTTGCCTAAGAAGTTAAAGGTGCTAAAAATAGAAATGAAAGCTCCATAACATTAAATTTGGCAATGCTGTTGTCTTCTGACTAGGGGTCTATGTTAGTCCGTTTCTGTTGCTTATAACAAAGTACATGGAACTGGGTAATTTACAAAGAAAATAAAATGTATTGCTTACAGTTTCAGATGCTGGAAAATCCATGGTCCAGGGAACACATCTAGTGAGGATTTTGGTGGTGGTGACAGTGATGGCAGTGTATCACATTGTGAAATGGTGCAGCAGAGAGAGCAGAGAGAGAAATAGACTTTCTTCTCTTTTCTTTTAAAGCCCTCAGAACCACGCCCCTGACCACCATTTTTAATCCATTCACTACAGCACGGTCCTACAATCCAATCACCTCTTCAAGGCCCCACCTTTCAATTACCATCACAGGATTTCCCACCCTCTTAACAGTCACAGTGGGGATTAAGTTTCTGATACATAAAACTTGAGGGGCAAAATTCAAGCTTCAGTGAGTTTTGGGGGAACATGATTCAATCCACTACAGGGTCTTTCACTATTATTTTTCTGTTTCCACCCAAGGATATGAAATGTGTTGTGACCTCTCAGATAATAATATTATGGTACTGTGTCCAAGCAGTAACTAACCAGACATGTGTTTATATATAAACCTACAGGTTATTAAAACTAGGTGAGGTCAAAAATTTCTATATCAAAGGAAATAGAGTATGGTGGAGTTTTCATATGTAAAAAAAAGCATTGAATAGCTCAGCAACAGGGAATATAATGATAAATTGCTTTCTCAGAACTAGGTGAGGTCAAAAATTTCTATATCAAAGGAAATAGAGTATGGTGGAGTTTTCATATGTTAAAAAAAAGCATTGAATAGCTCAGCAACAGGGAATATAATGATAAATTGCTTTCTCAGAAGGTAATAAAGGAACAGATACTTGTAGTTCTTGCATTGAGAGCTTCTCAGAAATAAGAGAAGCTTCCCTCACCCCTTCCAGTAATGATGACCCATCAGTTTTCATGTGTAACCAATTGCATCTGAGCTTTCCCTAACCTCCCTGGGACTCAGATTTCAGGTTAAGTTAAATGAGGTATCTTCCCAGTCTTCCATTCTAGGGTTTTCAGGGGAGCTAAAGAAAGAGAAAACTTGTCAGGAGAGCAAGGCCTTAAGGGTGGGCTCTAACACAAAAGTGATCAGCATCTATTAGAAATGTGCCTGCCCAGGTCTCTGTTAGGAAATGCATCCCCTGAGCATTGGCCTTCAGGAACTGTGCCCTGGCCTGCATCTGTTCTATTCCCATCAGCTATTTAACAGGGCTCACAAGGGACAGTGCCTTTGTTTTCCTTCAAACCTTTCTGTAAGGCTGCTACATTAGGTGAACATGTGGACTGAACAAGGTCATTATAATGCAGTGTAAAGACTGATGTCACTATGTCACAATGTCACTAGAGAAAATAGAGGCACAAAACTGAGCTTAATGACATCTTTTTTAAATTACCGGTTCTGGTCAAGTTTGTATTTGGTGCTTCTCAATTTTCTGTTGTATAGTTTGAGGAATAAATACAATTCAGTGTCACATCTCTTTCTCACCCTTCTCTGTCTTCCTGCTAAGACACACACACACGCACACACATGCACTCTTGCACACATGCAAACATTTACCTAATTTATCATTGTCCTGATTATTACAACCTGAATTGATTCTGTCTCAGAAGCACTACAGTGTAACAGAGAGAATATGGGGTTAGACTCCAAAGGCCAGAGTGTGAATTTCAGCTCCACGTGCCTGCTGGGTGACTTAAAGCAAATCATTAAACCTCTCTATTTACTCATTTTATTAGTTTCTTTTTGCTGCTGGAATATGCACACATTTATTCTCTTAGTGTTCTGGGGGTCAAAAGTTCGAAAGGCGAAGATCCCTGGAGGATCTTGGGAAGTATCCATTTCCTTGCCTTTTCCAGCTTCTAGTGCTGCGTTCCCTGGTTGCTGGCCCCTTCCTCCATCTTCCAGTGTAGGATTTTGCTTCATTGCCTTCTTTCATGTCAAATCTCCCTCTGCCTCCTTCTTATAAGAACATTTGTGGTTACATTTAGGGCCCGCTCTGATAATCCATAATAATATCTCAAGGTCTTTGACTCTACTGCTCCTGCAGTCTTTTTCACCATTGAAGGTAGCATTCACAGGTTCCAGGGATTGGGATGGGGACAATTTTGGGGGGACATTATTCAGCCAGCCACACATATCTATTAAGTAGAGACAATCATTCCTATCCTAGAGGACACACAAATGAAAAAAGATAACATTTGTGAAATGCACATAGTAGAAATTAATAAATGTCATTGAGTTTGGAAGAGGGAGGACCTGACCTCCCATTGGCTGGTCTCCCCTGCAATGGACACAGCAAAGATGACAGAGCCAGGACTGATGTGGCTGGGTAAGTTCACGGACTGAGGTGTCTACAGATGCCAGTGGTCAAAAGATGACTCCAGGAGCCAGGTTCAGAGCAATGCAAGAGATGCTTCAAGAAAAGGCACGTGTTTACTCATGACAGGGGGGAGACAACCTCACTTTATGAATTTGCTTTGAGCATGATGTGGGTTGATGTCTCTCTTGTGGTAAAATTATTTTTACCACTTTAGAGATCTGATAGTGCTTGATTACCTCACTATGCTGGGATATGGCAGGCTGAACTCCCCCATCAAGAGTCTTAATGCATTTGGGGCCCTGGTCCTAGCAACAACAGCAAATATCTTTTCTTTTTCCTTGAGCTCAGTGTTCATCAGACAGTTATGTTAGATAGGAAGGAAGACACAAAAATGTCCTTCGTTTTCAAGAAGGCAGTGTGGTCACATGCCCAGCAGATTACTAATCTTTAATCACCCTTTCCCACAAATTTTATTATCCAGGGGAATGAGACTATACTCCCCAGCATCCTTGGGGCAAGGGGGGTGGAATCAGTGTGTTGGGATTTGTTGGGACCAGTAGCCACTTCCCTGGAATTGTCATGGCTCTCTGGCCACTAGGGAAGAACTGCCAATGCTCAGAGGTGTTGGGAATTACATGGCAGAAGCCAGGTAGAGTGAACTCACAGGCCCACAGTCTTGGAAGGTGGCTCCTGGCCTGGAGAGGGGCTCTCCAAAGGTCCCCAAGATCCAGTCACAACACGAGGAATTGCTGTTGGGCCTCTGCTCAGATGTGCCTGTAAATTCACGTGACAGGTGTGTGATGCATTTGTCTTGTGTTTAATTGCTTGAGCCCAACTGAGGCTTTTTGGTCAGGTTGAGAGTGGTTTGAGGCAATGACCATACTTGGCCTCTGTATGGCTTTCTTTGCCTATGGTGGTGCTTTACGAGAACTTATCTCTTTTGACTATCCTAGTAACTAGGGGTTGGGAGTGGCTAGGTGAAACCAGAGAACAGACACCCGATTTCCTCTGGCTGTTTTCCTGACCCCTATCAGAATAGGCCTTGGCTAGGGGAAGGGGGAGTAGCAAAAGAAAAACTGCTTGACCAGGAAGGATGGACTGGATTCCTCAGAGAAGCAATAAAGTACAGGTAACAATAAGATAAGAGCAGAGCTGATTAAACATATACTTCTTCAGGTTAAGACTGGATTTGAGGGTCAGGAGGGATGTTTGTTCCTTAAATGAATGCTTTATGGTATAAGATAATATGTGTAACATGAATCTTGAGTTGTTTCTGCAGAGCACCTGCAACTATAAGACTGCTTTAAGGCAGGTGCATCCTGGACCCTAGACACCATGGAAAATATCAGGCAGGATGCCAGGCTTAGTTGTGTTGACTTCACCCTGAACCAATCGGTTCCCACAAGATGTCCAGGGCCTCATGATATTGCTTTATAAATGCTTGCGATTTTAAGCTATCTGGGAGTCTGAGGTCTCAAAGCCCCTTTAGCTTTCATGGGCTCCTTTGACTGGCCATTCAAATACAAGCTGTTCTTTATCACTGTGGACTTTGGCGTGAGGAACTCTTTAGACATTTCGGTGTGGCAGGCGATAAACCCCCTCTTGGTTTGGTAATATAAGATGTAACATCAGGGTCTTACTTTCCTCTCCACATGAACTGAGAACAGAAAGCTCGTGTGGCTTCTCGCAGACACACAGCAAACATGGCCAGTGCTCTGAGTCCAGTGCTCTGTCCGTGACACCAAGAGCTAGGAATTTGCCTTTTCTGACCCTCTGTTGTGGAACTCTTTGTTCTGAAGATAGTTGGGTGTTTTTGTTTGTTTTTTAATGTTCCTCAGAATCATGTTGAGGTATATGGTGACCAACCATCCTGGTTTACTCAGGACTGAGAGGTTTCCTGAGCAGTGGAATTTTCAGTGCCAGGCTGGGAATGTCCTGGGCAAACTGGGACGAGTTGATCACCCTACGCAGGGCCTCCTGTATGCACCCACTCACCTGTCCAGGGCTGTGTCTGGCCTGCATTCTCCAGTTGCTGCACTGCCCTTGTGTTCTCTCTTGTCTAACGGCTGGGAATGTCCTGGGCAAACTGGGACGAGTTGATCACCCTACGCAGGGCCTCCTGTATGGACCCACTCACCTGTCCAGGGCTGTGTCTGGCCTGCATTCTCCAGTTGCTGCACTGCCCTTGTGTTCTCTCTTGTCTAATGGGGAAAACAAAAACCTCTCTAAGTATTTCAAACAGGGAGACTATAAGGCAAGGAATAATTTAATTAATTTAATTGATTAAATTAATTAATTAAATAGGGGACAAACAACGCAGAGACTAGCAATGACATGATGTTGTGACGATCC
This sequence comes from Galeopterus variegatus, assembly GCF_000696425.1. Taxonomy (NCBI): domain Eukaryota; kingdom Metazoa; phylum Chordata; class Mammalia; order Dermoptera; family Cynocephalidae; genus Galeopterus; species Galeopterus variegatus. The sequence goes on from NW_007726754.1 coordinate 217,469, forward strand.
CTTGGCTTCAGGGACAAAGAGAGGAGGGAGTGTGCTACTGGAACCCTGGGTTGGGGTCACCAGTAGAAACTGGACCCATGATGGGCATGACCCCTGAAAGCTGGAGCCATGGAAAATACCCAGCCACTAGTGGAGGCCATGGCCTGAGATGCCACTGGAGATAGAGGGATGGCGATACACTGGTTTCTCCCTTCTTCTCGCCCTCTGGTTTCCCACTGGGCATTATTCCTTCTTTTTTGGAAGGCCCAGGGGGTGGGGTCTGTTAGCTAATATCTGGCCCATGGCCAGGCAGAACTTTACTGCTTGGGTTTCCTGTTCTGGAGAGATCCATGACTCCTTCCCATGTCAGCTGTAGCGCTGACTCACATGTTTAGAATCAATCTTCCATGACAATCAGCTACTCAGATCAGAATCATCAAACACTGAGGCTGAAAGTTATCTTCAAGATCACCCCATCAGATGGAGGACAAAGGAATGGAGGGGGGACAAAGGGTGGCGGTGGCAATGTCAGGACCAAAAACTGGGCCACCAGCTGCTTAGGCAGAGGCAGGTTTCACATAAGTGCCTCCACCCTCAGGGCCTCCGAGCAGGAGTCTGCACAGGCGCTGGTGCAGAGGGCCAACCAGCCCTGCATGGGGACAGTGGGGATGTCAGCCTATGATGCCAGCCTCCGGGAGGCTTATGACTGTAACTGCAAGTGGTTATTGTTTCAGAGAAAGAAGACTTTGTAAGGAAAACACTTATGACTGGAGTTATGATTCTGCCTTTATCCAGAACAACAACAAGAAGGGAGCACAGATTCGATGCTTTAATTTCATGGTGTGGCGGGATTTAAATAAATGGTAAAGAGTTTCTTCTATTTTAGTTAAACTCATAGAAGCAGAGAGAGAGAGGGAGAGAGGGAAACGGGGAGATGTTAGTAAAAGGCACAAAGTGTCAATATGCAGGATGAATAAGTTTTGCAGATTTAATGCACAGCACGGTGACTACAGTTAACAGTATTGTATACTCGAAATTTGTTAAGAGGATAGATCTTAAGTGTTCTCACCGTGTGCACACACACATGCACACACACGAAAGAAAATGGTAACAGTGAGGACATGGTTACGTTAATCAGTTTGATTATGGTGATCATTTAACAATGACATGTATCAAAACATCAAGTTGTAGACCTTCAATATATACAGTTCCTTTATGTCAATTATACCTCACAAGGCTGGAAAAAGAATTTCTTATTTCCTAATAATATTACATTTATTCAGTAAATTAATATATATATATATGAAACAGTATGTGTGTTATTCAGTTACTTACTGTGTTCCTACCATTCAGTCATTCCACAAACGTGTATCGGATGCTTCATTTGAGCTGGGCACCCTGCCGGGCTCTGGGCACACAGTGGGAGTGAAGCAGGCTTGGTTGGTGTCCTCTCCAAGCTCATGATCTGTCCCAGGGGCTGGGGTGGGCACTTCATCTCCCTGTGTCTTCGCCCCCTCCCCACCTTCCCCGTTTCCTGAGCCCCACCACCCTGCGAGGTACAGTGCTCTGCTCTGAATACTCACAGAGGGCATTTCTTCCACTCTTGCCTGTACCTGCTCTTGCAGAATCTCCAACCTCCCTGCAAAGCCCACCTATAATAGTGTATCTATTTACGTATCACAAGAAGTGTTAACTTCCTTCAGTCTTCTCTAGATGAATTTAATTCATATTTCAAGTCTCCATTTTCCCATGTCATTTTAGGGGTCCCACGTTTTTCCAGAGGGCTTTGAAGTGCCAAGACATGTGTGGGGGTCCATTTGGTTCTCTCTGATGTCCACAGTGGCTGGTCCAAGGAGTGATTCTTCTGCTGGAAACTCTGAGCGAAATATCAGCTCCCGTGTTCCTGGTGTCACCCATGTCATTTTAGGGGTCCCACGTTTTTCCAGAGGGCTTTGAAGTGCCAAGACATGTGTGGTGGTCCATTTGGTTCTCTCTGATGTCCACAGTGGCTGGTCCAAGGAGTGATTCTTCTGCTGGAAACTCTGAGCGAAATATCAGCTCCCATGTTCCTGGTGTCATCGTGTTCCTGGTGTCACACTCAGGCCCACAGTATCCTACCTCTGTTTCTGCCCCACAGTGGAGGCCAGGACCCCTTCACCCAGATGTACCTGGCTATTTTTCTTCCTTTGGGGTCTGGGCCCTCTCCTTGGGTGCTACCTGCGCAAGGACACCAGGGAAATCCCTGCTGTAGGGAATATTCTGCAAGGGGATCTGCACAGTGATTGGCCTGGGCTGGGGTCTAGGGCCCTTGTCCCTGAGGCCCACCAGCCTCAAAGGGCCCATTACTTCTCTTTGGCCCACTTCTTCCTCCCATTCTAGAGGAGCTTGACCTAAGACTGGGACACTTGTTCACTGGGTGTGCCTCCAAACCCTCATTTAGCGGTGATATTGATCCTTTCCATGCCCCTTGAAACTCAAAAACTAGGATATGTTGTTATCACATCCCTTCTTTGAGGCAGTGGGCATCGAATGGCTTGGCTCCTCCTTCTAAAGGCTGGAGAGAAGATGACAAGACAAGGGGGACCAGGCTGTGGTGGGTAAGACCATTGTTTGTTATTTTAGCAATATTATCCTGCCATGCAATACATACACTTATATATATGGATAATTAAAATTCTAGAAGGCCTAAACACTTGATTGTAAATGATGATGTCTGTTAACAGATTATGGATGATTTTTTTCTTCTTTTTAATATCCATATTTAAAAAATATTTATACACATTCTTGTTAGATGATCTCATCCATATCTGTGGCTTTAAATACCATGTGCTAATAATTCCAATATTTATATCTATAGCCTCCTCTGGGCTCCAGCTGCAGACTTGGTTTCTCCACTTGGAGGTCTCACAAGCACCACCAATTTAAAAGTCTAAAACTAAAATCTTGAATTCGCACACTCCTCACTTCCTGTTCAAATTTTTTTAAGTGCTCTTTTCTGTGTTTCTCATTTCAGTAAAAGACATCTGAGTCTCAAGTTAGACTTTTCAAGTAATCCTTGATCCATCTCCTCCCCACCCCCAGACTTCCTGTTCAAACCATCTGTAGCTGAGCTGTTTCTCTCCAAAACACATGTATCTACTCTAGAAAGAACACAAAATATGACACTCCCAAAGGAAACAGACAGCACAAGCAATGGACCCAGAGGAACAGTGGATTTATAAAAAGTCTGACAGAGAATGAAGAATAATCTTAAGGATGTTCAGGAAGTCACAAGAAAATACAGATAGAAAATTAAATGACATCTGGAAAACAATTCAGGAGAAGAATGAAAACTTGGCAAAGGAATTGAATCAATTTTTTAAAAAACAAAGAGAAATTCTAGAAATAAAGTGCACATTAATCTGAACTGAAAAGCTCGATAGAAAGCTCTAACAGCAGACTTAATCAAACAGAAGAAAGAATCAGTGAGCTTGAAGGTAAATCATATGAAATTATCAAATCAGAGGAGCAAAAAGAAAAAAGAATAAGAAAAAAATGAAACAAAAATACAGCAAATACGGGGCTCCCTCAAGTGAAATAACCTTTGCATAACTGACATACCCAAAGGAGAGGAAAAAGGAAGAAAATTAGAAAGCATATTAAAGGAAATAATGGCTGAAAAATTCCCTAATGTGGAGAAAGACGACAGCATCCAAGTACAGGAAGTTCAGATGTTAACTATCAAATTCGACCAAAGGGGGAACACCCCAAGGTGTATCACAATCAAATTATTAAAAACCAAAGACAAAGAAAGAATACTGAAAGCAGCAAGAGCAAAGAAACACATAACATTCAGACACTCCCAAAGGAAACAGACAGCACAAGCAATGGACCCAGAGGAACAGTGGATTTATAAAAAGTCTGACAGAGAATGAAGAATAATCTTAAGGATGTTCAGGAAGTCACAAGAAAATACAGATAGAAAATTAAATGACATCTGGAAAACAATTCAGGAGAAGAATGAAAACTTGGCAAAGGAATTGAATCAATTTTTAAAAAACAAAGAGAAATTCTAGAAATAAAGTGCACATTAATCTGAACTGAAAAGCTCGATAGAAAGCTCTAATAGCAGACTTAATCAAACAGAAGAAAGAATCAGTGAGCTTGAAGGTAAATCATATGAAATTATCAAATCAGAGGAGCAAAAAGAAAAAAGAATAAGAAAAAAATGAAACAAAAATACAGCAAATACGGGGCTCCCTCAAGTGAAATAACCTTTGCATAACTGACATACCCAAAGGAGAGGAAAAAGGAAGAAAATTAGAAAGCATATTAAAGGAAATAATGGCTGAAAAATTCCCTAATGTGGAGAAAGACGACAGCATCCAAGTACAGGAAGTTCAGATGTTAACTATCAAATTCGACCAAAGGGGGAACACCCCAAGGTGTATCACAATCAAATTATTAAAAACCAAAGACAAAGAAAGAATACTGAAAGCAGCAAGAGCAAAGAAACACATAACATTCAACAGAGCCCCAGTACATCTCTCAATGGGTTTCTCAGCAGAAACCCTACAAACCAGAAGAGAATGGGATGATATATTCAGAGCACTGATGGAAAAAGACCTTTAACCAAGACTTCTGTATCCAGCAAAACTAATCTTCAAATATGAAGAAGAAATAGAGTCTTTTCCAGACAAACAGAAGCTAAGAGAATTCATCAACACTAGATCTGTCTTACAAGAAAAGTTAAAGGGAATTCTTCAGTCTGAAAGAAGATGATGCTAAGGAGCAGCAAGAAAACGTTTGAAGGTACGTAACTCATGACTAGAGTAAGCGCATATATAACCTTAGAGTACTCTGATGTTGTAAGGGTGGTGAATAAACCACTTACATCCTTAGTATGAAGACGGAAGGACAAACCTAACGAGACACTAACATATACAAACACCATATAAGAGACAGGCAATGTTAAAAGAGGTAACTTGAAACAACAAAATATTGAAAAGTGTGTGTGTGTCAGGGGTGGGGGATGATGCCAAAACATAGAGTTGCCTTTCATTTTTCCTCTTTTCTTAGACATCTAAGTTAAGTTGTTATTAGTCTAAAATAATCTCTTATAACTTTAACATGTGTTTTGTAAGCCTCATGGTAACCATAACACAAAAACTTATGAGACATAATAAAAATGAATAGTGAGAAATCAAAATATGAACAACCAGAAAAAAGTAACAAAACAAAATGGCAGTGGCAAGTCTCTATATGTCAATAATAACTCTAAGTGTAAATGGATTAAATGCCCCCATTAAAATACACAGAGTGGCTCAATGGATTATAAAACAAGAACTGACAATACGCTGCCTATAAGAAATTCACTTCACCTATAAAGACACACACTGACTGAAAGTGAAGGGATGGAAAAAGATATTTTGTGCAATTGGAAACCAAAAAGGAGCAGGAGTAGCTATGCTTATATCAGATAAAATAGAATTCAAGCGAAGAAAAATAAAAATAAAAAATAAAAGTAAGGTCATTATATAATGATAAAGAGATCAATTCAACAAGAGGGCATAACAATTTTAAATATACATGCACCCAACTTAGGAGAACCCAGTTATATAAAGCAATTACTATTAGACCTAATAGGCAAAACATACTTCAACACAATAATAGTTGGGGACTTTAACAGCCCACTTTCAGCAAAAAAACAGATCAACCAGACAGAAAAGCAACTGGGAAACATAAAAATTAATTTCTACTATAGGCCAATTTGATCTAACAGATATTTATAAAATATTTCATCCAATAGCTATGGAATACACATTCTTCTTAGCAGCACATGGAACATTATCTAGAATAAACCATATATTATTTCACAGACAAGTCTCAATAAATTAAAATTTAAATCATATCAACTACCTTGTCTGATCACAGTGCAATAAAACTAGAAATCAACAACAAAATGACCACTAGAAACTCTATGAATAGATGGAAATTAAACAACAAGCTCCTAAACAATGAACTGGTCAAAGAAGAAATCAGAAAGGAAATTTTGAAAAAATTCTGGAGATAAATGAAAATGAAAACACAACATACCGGAACTTATGGGATACAGCCAAAGCAGTTCTAAGAGGGAAATTTATAGCAACAGTTGCCTACATCAAAAAAGAAGAAAGACTACAAATGAATAACCTAACATTATACCTCAAGAAACTTGAAAAACAAGAACAAACCAAACCCCAAATCAGCAGAAGTGGAGAAATAACACAGATTAGAGCAGAAATAAAAAAGTTTCTCTTTTTAAAAGAGATTTTAAAAACAATACAAAAGATCGATGAAACAAGGAATTGGTTGATAAACCTTTAGGTAGACTAATGAAGATAAAAGAGGGAAGACTCAAGTAAATAAAATCAGATATGAAAAAGGAGACATTACAACCGATACCACAGAAATACAAAGGATCATAGAGACTACTATGAACACGTATATGCAAACAATCTGGAAAATCTAGAAGAAATGGATAAATTCCTGGACACATACAACTTAGTAAAGTTGAATCATGAAGAACTAGAAAATCTAAACAGACCAATAACAATGAATGAGATTGAAGCAATAATAAAAAAGTCTCCCAGCAGAGAAAACCCCAGGACCAGATGATTTTACTGTCAAATTCTACCAAACATCTAAGGAAGAACTGATACCAATTCTTCTCAAACTCTTCCAGAAAATTGAAGAGGAGTGACTACTACCAAACTCATTATATGAGGCCAGCATTAACTTCATTCCAGTACCAGAAAAAGACACAACAAAATAAAGGAAAAGGAAGACCAATATCCCTAATGAACACAGATGCAGAGATACTTGACAAAACACTAGCAAACAGAATCCAACAACACATTAAAAAGATCATCCACCATGATGAAGTGGGATTTATCCCAGGGATGCAAGGATGGTTCAGTATATGCAAGTCAGTAAATGTGATGCATCACATCAACAGAATGAAGGTAAAAACCATACAATTATTTCAATAGATGCAGAAAAAGTATTTGATAAAATCCAACATCCCTTCACAATAAAAACACTCAATGAATTAGGTATAGAAGATGTATTAGTCCATTTCTGTTGCTTATAACAAAATACCTGGAATTGGGTAAATTGTAAGAAAACAAAATTTATTGCTTACAGTGTCATAGGCTGGGAAGTCCAAATCCAGGGAACATATCTGGTGAGGGCCTTTGTGATGGTGACAGTGATCTAGGGGTCTCACATGGCAGAAATGGCAGAGCAGAGAGAGAGACTCTCACATGCTCTCTTTTTAAAGCCTGCAGAACCATGCCCATGACCACCATTATTAATCCATTCCTTAGGGCATGGTCCTCAGAATCTAATTACCTCTTCAAGTCACCACCTTTGAATTACCATAATGGCATTTCCCATCCTCAACAGTTACAATGGGGATTAAACTTTAATGACTTTGGGGGGCCATTCAATCCACTGCAGATGGGATGTACCTCAACACAATAAAGGCCATATACGACAAACCCACAGCTAATATCATACTGAACTGTCAAAAAAAATTGGAGGCTTTCCTCTGAGATCTGGAACAAGACAAGGATGCCCACTTTCCTCACTGTTATTCAACATAGTACTGGAAGTTCTAGCCAGCATAATAGAGCAAAAGAAAGCAATGAAAGGGCATCCAAATCAGAAAGAAGTCAAATTATCCCTTTTTGCAGATGACATGATTGTATACATAGAAAACCCTAAAGACTCCACCAAAAAATTACTGGAACTAATAAATGAATTCAGTATAGTGGTAGGATATAAAACCAACACACAAAAATCAATAGCCTGCTGGCTAGTTGGCTCAGTTGGTTAGAGTGTGGTGTTGATAACAGCAAGGTCAAGGGTTTGGATCCCTGTACCAGCCAGCAATCCCCCCCGCCCCCCAAAATGCAAAGTTTAAAAAAAATCAGTAGCTTTTCTGCACACCAATAATGAAATAGCCAAAGAAGAAATCATGAAAGTATTCCATTACAGTAGCTACCAAAAAATGAAATACCTAGGCATAAATTTAATCAAGCAGGTGAAAGACATTTACAATAAAAACTATAAAACATCGTGAAAAAAATTGAAAAGGACACAAATAAATGGAAAGATATCCCATGTTCATTGGTCAGAAGAATTAACATCATGAAAACATCCATATTGCCCAAAGCAATCTACACATTCAACACAGTCCCTATCAAAATACCAATGACATTCTTCATGGAAATAGAAAAAAATGTTCTTAACATTTGTATGGAACCACTAAAGACCCTGTATAGCTACAGCAATCTTGAACAAAAAGACCAAAGTTGGAGGTATCACACTTCCTGACTTCAAAATATACTATCAAGCCATAGTAACCAAAATAGCAGGGTACTAAGTGTTATAAAAATAGGCATATAGATCAATGGAACAGAATAGAAAGCCCAGAAACAAACCCACACACGTACAGCCAACTGATTTTCAACAAAAGTCCCAAGAATACATAGTGGGGAAAGACAGCCCCTTCAGTAAATGGTGCTGAGAACACTGGATATTCCCATGCAGAAGACTGAAACTAGGCCCCCATCTTTCACCATACACAAAAATCAACTCAAAATGGATCAAAGACCTAAATGTAAGACCTGAAACTATGAAACTTTGAGATGAAAACAGAAGAAAATGCTACATGACATGGGAGCGGGCAGCATTTTTTTTTAATGAGACTGCAAAGGCACAAGTAACTAGAACAAAAATACACAAATTCCGCACAGCAAGTGACATATCAACAAAGTGAAGAGACAACCTGCAGAGTGAATGAAAGTGTTTGCAAACTACACATCAGACAAGGGGATAATATCCAGAATACGTAAAGAACTCAAACAACTTAACAGCAAAAAAACAAAAAACCCAACTAAAAAATGGGCAAAGGACCTGAATAGACATTTCTGAAAAGAAGACATACAAATGGCCAACAGGCACATGAAAAAATGCTCAACCTCACTAGTCATCAGTGAAATTCAAACTAAAACCACAGTGAGATACCTTCTCACCCCAGTTAGAACAGCTATTATCAAGAGATAAAATAGCAAATGCTGGCAAGGATGCAGAGAAAAAGAAACCGTCCTACATTGTTGGTGGTAATGTAAATTGGTACAGCCATTGTGGAAAACAGTATGAAGTTTCCTCAGAGAACTAAAACTAGATCTATCCTCTGATCCAGCTATCCCACTACTGGGTATACACCCAAAGGAAATAAATTCAATGTATCAGAAAGACACCTGCACTCCCATGTTCATCGCAAGGCTATTCACAATAGCCAAGAGAAGGAATCAACCTAAATGTCCATCATGAATTAATGGATAAAAATACTGTAGTATATATACATGATGGAATAGTATTTGGTGATAAAAAGAAATGATATCCTATCATTTACAGCAACATGGATGGAACTGGAAACCATCATGTTAAGCAAAGTAAGTTACATATAGAAAGACAAATTCTGCATGATCTCACTCATGTGGAAACTAAGGGGGAAAAAAGTGGTTCTCATAGAAGTAGAGAGTAGAATAATGGTTACTAGAGGGTGGGAAGGGAGGTGAGTTGTGGGGAGGAGAAGGGGCTGACTAATGGGTACAAAACTATACTATCTACCCTAAGTGAATCATTGTGCAGTATATGCATGTATTGGAACAACACACTGCACCCCCTAAAAATGTACAAGTAAATGCTAAAATAGAAAATTTTAAAAATAAAAATAAGCGTCTTATCTTCCTTCTTCTATCATTATATTTGATTATTTTTTTCTTTACCTTCCCCTCTTTTTACTCCTTCTGATGCTTCAATTAAATGTATATTAGGTCTACTCACTATGTATTCTAAGTCGTTTACACTCTCTTCTGTCTTTTTGATCTTTTTGTCTCCATATACTGTAATCTCGATGGTTTCTTCTGCTTTAATGTTGGTACACAAATTCTCTCTTCAGCTGGGTTCAAAGTGTGGTTAAAACTATCCATCTGATCTTTAACTTTAGTTATTGCATTTTTCATGTCTAGAAGTTCTTTTTGAGTTATTTTTTATATTCATGGTGTGACACTTTTTATAGATTCCAGTTCCTTGCTAAAATTTTCAAACTCGATTATTTCTTTGTGTGTAGTAGCCAGAATTGTTTTAGTCTGTGTCTAGCAATTCAAATATTCAAAATTTTTGTGAGTCTGGTTTTTTTTTTTTTGTTTGTTTCTTCGCTCTCACTAATGGTATCATGTTTTTCTTGCATGGCTGGTTGTCTTTGAATATGTCCAACATCAGTTATTTCTGGGCATGCCCAGAGGGCAAACTACATGGGTTCATGAACATAACCTGCCCACTATTACCAGCGATCCCTCATGGTCTTTCTCTCCTGCCCTGTTGATCCCAGTCACATTCAAGGAGAGGCTTCTGCTATCTGCAGAGCTGTGTGAATTCACCTCATCTTCACCTTCAGTGAAGATGTCTCTGCTGGTCATTGCCACTTCCTTAGACAACCAATGCCACTGTAGCTCACAGTGCCAAAGAGCTAAGGAGTTCTCAGAGGGCCAGAGTGATTCTGCATCCTTTGAGGTTCTCAGAAAACTGAGGCCACAGGGTCATCTGTGCATGAGTGACAGGCAAGGGTGGGGTGAATGGGCAGTGGTGGTGGCCACCTAAGCTGCTGGGGCCTCAATTTCTTATATTTTGGGTAAAAACAATTCCTTCCATTTTCACTTGTAGTTTCTCTGGCCACATCTCATGGGGGCAAATTCTAGACACAGAGGTCAGAGTAGACTATAAATACAATGGCCCCTCCCCTTTGATGATAACAGCTTTTTTTTTTTAGGGGGCGGCCAAGCTTGTTGGCCTAATTTTTCCTACCTTTCAAATGTTCCTGAGGCTGCTTGGTTCATCATGTAAATCAGGTTCACATCACACTCTGCCAGCCATGCTCAGACATGCAAGGCCATGGGAAAGGAGTATGTGGGTGGGGGTGGGAAGATTGAGCTGGAGAGGGCCACAGCCCCCTCTTCATAACTTACACACACTCACTCATCTATTTTTGGCCAAAGTGCCTTCAGGCCTTCTTCTGAAAAGCACATGAACTCATTTGAGTCCCCAGTTCCACTTGGTAAATTTCCTGTAGCCACACACTGAGTGTCCCTGCTGCTGTCCTGCCTGCCTCTGAGCCTGGGGTGTGAGGAGCTGCCTGCTCCACTTTCTGTTTCACCTCCGTGGACTGTGAGTCAGAGGCAGGCCTGTGGGGAAGCGTGGGAGGCACTGCAGCCCCCAGCAGCCCCCAGCAGCCCAGCCCCAGTGTCTGTGCCCAGGTCAGTTTCACTCCCTGTACCTTTCTTCCCACTCTTGGCCTCACTAAAGATGGAGTTCATCCTCTTTTTATTGATAGGATGAAACTCCATTGTTATAATATCATCTGAATGCCTGAGGAATTACATCTTACAGTCTCATGAAGAACACAGCAACTTCGTCACAGTGAATGATGTTACTATGAATAATGCAGTTTTGAGATCAGACTCCTTTTTATTCCAAGAATGAGTAAACTTCTCTACTCTCCTGCATTCCCTCCCCTCCCCCGTTACATTTAAGTTTGACGTGACGTGAATCATTGTGGTTTTACTCCTGGGTAGAATTGTTTTTCCACTGCTACTTCATTGCCAACTGATGGAAGAGGGAAAAAGGAATCTGATCAATTAGCAGTTTGAGATAAATGTAAGATCTCAGAAATCTTGAAGAGAGAATGGAAGTTTTCAAAGTTGCTAGGAAGGGAATCACAGGACACCAGCCTGGTCCTTTTATAGGACCAGAAAGAAAACTGAGGCCGAGAGAGAGATAGTGGCTTCCTCAAGGTCACATAGTGAGTGGTGACACTGGCCACCCAGGTATCCTCACCCCACCAGTCCATGTGTTCTGACCATAGACCGGCAGCCAAACATGTGGTTGGAAAAAAATGGAAAAACAGCATATGTCTGAATTTTTAAATCATGGCAGTACTAAAGATCTTCATTCCACAAACACTGGGCTTTGCTGCGTGCCAGGTGTACGCATCACATAAGTTTTCTGTAGGAGCTCTCAGTATTTTATACATATGATTCCATTATTTACCATCTCAGTTTTTAAGGCATCTGAAGGGATCCCATTGTCTAGGGAAGAAGGTGGCTTTGCTGAGAGTGAAGAGGATGATTTGAGGCCCCTGGAGACCCTGCCTTTGTCTTCTGATGTGAGATCGTGTTGTGGGGCTCTCGTTCCTTCTCTCAGCAAGTTGTTCCACAGTTGGGCCCCTACTACGTGCCGGGAGCTACGTGGTGAGCAAAGCAGACACAGCCCCTGCCCTCACGAGACAGAGAAACAATGAGCAAGCTAACAATGGCATTTGCTACGTCAATTACGGGAAGTGCTGTGCAGAGGAAGAAAGGGCGGAAGCTGCCATTCTAGAAAGGGTGGTTGGGGGAGGTCTCCTTGAGCCGAGGCCTGCGGATGTGAGAGGGTGAGTCGTGAGAATATCTGAAGGAAGAGCATTCTGAGTGGAAAGAAGCGTGTCAACCAGAAGGCCGGAATGGCTAGAGCTGAGGGTGGGAGGGCAGTGGGGAGAAAGTGAGGTCAGAGACAAAGGTGGGGCCAGATCAGGCAGGGGCACAGAGGACGGGGAAGGAGTTGGAGTTTTTGTGTGTGTGACAAAATACTCATAATATAAAATTTACTATCTTAACCATTTTTAAGCAGTAAAATTCAGTAGTGTTAACAGTCACATTGTTGTGCCACCAATCTTCAGAGCTCTTTTCATCTATGAAATTAAGACTCTATGCCAATTATACGACACTCCCCATTTCCTCTCTCCCCCACCCCCCACAACCACCATTCAATGTCTGTATAAATTTGACTACTCTGGGTATCTCATGTAAATGGAGCCATGGAGTACTCGTCTTTTCGTGACTGGCTTATCCCACTTGGCCTAACGTCTTCAGGGTTCATTCATGTTGTAGCATGTGTCAGATTTTCCTTCATCCTTAAGATTGCATTAACACTGCATTGTGTGCGTACACCACATTATGTTTATTCATTTATCTCTGGATGGACAGCTGGGTTGTTTCCACCTTTTGGCTGTTGTGAACATGGGTGTTCAAATATCTCTTCGAATCCCTGCTTTCAATTCCTTGGGGTCTACACCCAGAAGTGGAATTGCTGGATCATACGGTAATTCTGTTTTTAACTTTTTGAGAGACTACTACACTNATTCCTTGGGGTCTACACCCAGAAGTGGAATTGCTGGATCATACGGTAATTCTGTTTTTAATTTTTTGAGAGACTACTACACTGTTTCCCATAGAGAGACTACTACACTGTTTCTGCACCATTTTACATTCTCACCAACTGGGGGTGGGGGTGGGGTGTGCTCTGATTTGAAAGGATCCCATTGGCCACTTTGTGGAGAAGAGGTGGGAGGGGACCCAGGAGACCAGCTGTGGGAGGTGCTGGTAGTTTGGGTGAGATGATAGCAGTGGAGGTAGGGAGAGGCTATCAGATCCCGGTGTATTTTGAAGGTAGAGTTGACATGTTTTGCTGATGGATTGGATATGGAGTTTGAGAAAAGGAGGAGGCAAGGATGACTACAGATTTTTGTCCTGAAAAGGAACAGTGACCCCATTAACTGAGATGGGGACAGGTTTCAGGTGTGGAAGGAAATCAAAAGTGGTATTTAGAACATGTCACACTTGAAAAACCTAATACACATCAGACATCCATGTGGACACGGATTGAGATAGATGAAGCTCAGAGAAGCCTGGGCTGCAGATAGGAATCTTTGGATCATATCTTTAACATTTACAGCTGTGAGGACCTCAGCGAGATTGCCTAAGGCAGGGGCTAGCCAACTGTAGCCTGTGAGCCAAATCTAGCCCACTGCCTGTTTTTGTAGTGCGCAGCAAGCTAAGAATGGTTTTTACATTTTTGAACATTTGAAAAATTTTTTGAAAGTCTAATACTTTGTGACACTTGAAAATTATATGAAATTCAAATTCCAGTGTCCTTAAATAAAATTTTACAGGGACACAGATACACTTATTTGGTTAGTATTGTGTATGGCTGCTTTCACGCTACAACAGCAAAGCTGAGTAGTCATGACAGACCACGTGGCCCATGAAGCTGAAGATACTCACCTTTGCAGAAGCTGTTTGTCCAGCTCTTGGCCTAGGGAATGAGTCAGTGAATGGAGAAAGAGAAGAGGGGCAGAGACTGAGCCCTGGCCAGGGCCTGTCAAAGGCCAGTAACAGTCCAGGGGGCCAAGATGGTGCCTGCGCCCTGAGCAACCAAGTCCAGGGGCCCAGAGAGCCAAGGCAGCGGCCTCTTCCCCCAGGCCAGCTTAGCATCCTGGAGACAGCTAAAAACCAGACAGAGCCATGTGAGACAGCTGATGTCCAGCCACCTTTTCCTTACTGTATTAAGTTCCTAGGGCTGCCATAACAGATGGCCCCAAACTGGGCAACTTAAAACAATGGAAATGTATTCTCTCACAGTTCTAGAGGGCATAAGTCTGCAATCAAGGTGTCAGAAGGGCCATGCTCCCAAAGGAAGCTCTAGGTGAGGGTGCTTCCTTGCCTCTTTCTAGTTTCTGGTGGTTGCCCACAATCCTTGGTGTTCCTGGCTTATAGCTGCATCTCCACAATGTCTGCCTCTGTTGTCACATGCCTTTCTCCATTTGTCTCTTCAGCATCTCTGTGTGTAAATGTCCCTCTTTATATAAAGATATCAGACATTGGATTAGGGCCCACCCTAATTCAGTACGACTTCATGTTAACATGATTACATCTGTAAAGACCCTATTTCCAAATCAGGTCACATTCATAGGTAGCTGGGGCTTAGGACTTGAACATATCTTTTGGGGGGACGAAATTCTACCTACCACACTTACACATGTGATGTCACAAAGTTCAAACTGAGAGTACTTGGGGTCTTGAGATTTTTTGAAAGGACATGTTCCAGGTGATTCATCTAGGGGAAAACAAAGGAAAAAAAAATCTGTAGTGTTGGTTTTAAGACCCTGAGCTGTATTTTGTTCCCTTCCCACTCCTTACTGCCTTGGGTGGGCCAGTGGCCTCCCCATGGACAGAGTTGGAGAAAGAACACAAGTGTCTCTGATGTCACGACCAAGCTCAGGCAATTCACTGCAGAGTTTCATGGTTCTGGGCAGACGTTTTCTGCCAGGGATTCTGAGGCTTCTAGCCTGAGATAATATGTCAAGAGGCAGGGAGGTGCTCGTGAGGGAAAGAGAATTGGCCCAGAGCCTGGAGTCTCTACTCTGAGGCTGTGTGACCTCAAGTCACTGATGAGGGCAAATTCCTGGCCCTCATCCCCAAGAGTCTCACTTTCTTCTTCTTCTTCAGGAAGGAAATAACCACAGCCCACTCTCCCGCAGTGTAGAAGTGAGGATGAGAGGTGGAGAGTGAGGTCTTGTACCCGGCAAGCCCTCCGCCCAGCTAAGGGATTTCACCGGACAGCGAGTGGACGAGGCTCACAAAGGATTATCCTACTTCCGTCAGCCTCTGCAGAGGAGGGCCTCAAAACGTGATGCTATTTCCAGACACGGGAAATCTGACATCCCAGGATGACTAAAAGCTTGAAACTAAGTTTTCAATCTGTTGTTGGATCAAGTTTCATTTCAATACAGCAACATGGATGAAGAAAATTCTAAGTGAAATGAGCCAGGCACAGAAAGAGAAATACTGCATGTTTTCACTAATAAGCGGGAGCTGAAAAAACAAACAAACAAACAAAAAAACAAATAAAAAAGAAAGATACAACAATCACAACAATTCATTGAACTTTTAAAAGGAAAGAATGGAACTGAAGCCACCAGAGGTGGGAAAGGCGGGGGGGTGGGGGGTTAGAGAGAAATTGGTAAAGGCCACGAAAAATGAATACATTGTGTAATGATAAATATACTGATTATCCTGATTTGAGCATCACATATTGCACACAGGTATTGATATTCAATGCTGCATCCCACAGATATGTACTATCAATTATGTTTCAATAATAAAAAAAAGCGAGTATGAATTTTTTTAAAAAAGGTTCTTTTCAATAAGTCAAAGTTTCTGAACTCAGGAAGGAGGAAAATTGCTGGATAACTCTTTTGGGGTCTCTCATTACTATTTTAACCATTTCAAAGTGTACAATTCAGTGGCATTAAGTACCTTCTAGTTCCAGAATTTTTCATCACGCCCAAACAGAATATCCATCCCCATCACGTGGTCACTCCCCATCCATCCACATCCAATCCCCTGCCCCCCGCAACCATAAATGTGCATTCCGTCTCTACAGATTTGCCTATTCTGGACATTTCACATAAATGGATTTATACAATATATGACCTTTGTGTCTGGCTTCTTTCACTTAGCACAATGTTTCCAGGCTCATCCCTGTTGTAGTTTGTATCAATACCTCATTTCTTTTTATGGCCGAGTAATATTCCATAGTACAGATATGCCATATTTTGTTTATTTATTTATTTGATGATGGCCATTTGGGTTCTTTCTATCTTCTGGCTGTTGTGAATAGTGCTGCTGTGAACATTCCCATATACATTTTTGTCTGAACATCTGTTTTCAGTTCTTTTGGGTATATACCTAGGAGAGAATGTTTAACTTGATGAACCACCAAACTTCCACAGTGGCTGCATTATTTGCATTTCACCAGCGGTGTATGAAGGTTCCAATTTCTCCTGGAAAATGTTTTAACACTTGGCTTACTAAATGCAGTAACAGCTCCTGCATCTGGCCTGGGTGCCCTGGGCCAGCCGGCTGCTTGTTCTCTGTCTTTCCTGCTGTGGCCAGAGGCCCTCGGAGCAGCCAGTAGGTCACCTACTCTGATCCCCTCAGTGACTTCTCCTGGTGGGTCACCATGGACACTTATTCAGGCAGATATCCCAGAGCCGTAGTACTGACCCTGGCAATGAGGATACGGGGGTGCAGCTGGCTGGAATCTCCCAGAGGGTCATAGAGGCAGAGGACAGCTCTGGCCCACATGGGGACAGTTCCCGTGGTTCCTGGACTTGATCTGAATCAAGCCCCATTTCCTCACCACCTTTTGCCTGACCCTGCTGTGCTGGGCATCTGATGGCTCCTAGCCCATGCTTTTGGCAGCTCCTTGTTCCACTGTAATGGGTCGGCTGGTACCTCTAGATTTTCTCTTGTCCCAGGCACCTCCTTTCTACTCCACACTTCTGATTCTCCTGGTGCACATCAGGCTGGCTCTTACAGCTCTTTGATCTTCACAGAACGTTCCAGTGTCTCTTACGGAGAAGAAAAGGCATTCCCAGACACATGATGGCCATGAACTCTTAATAATTGACAATGTAACGCACAATAACGCATTCATATACAACTAACTAGACTGAATTATCTAAGTAAATGTATCATTTACTCTCAGTGTTTTACAGTGATGGAAAAAATGTGCGATCAGAGGATCCTGCTGGTGTGACCTTGGGCGCTCATCCCAGTTTCCTCTCCTCTTACACGGGGAGAGAGGCTGCAGGAGAGCTACGCCTCTAGATCCCTGTGAGGGATTAAATGAGAATCCCTACCTGGGCATCCTCTTTCACAGCATTTTTGTCCCTGAGGTGGAACAGCATACCCTTGCCTTTTCTGACCACAGTTGCCATAAATGACCAAAGAAGCCTGCTGCCCTTCCTGGGGCATGTCCTTTGAAGGACGCCATCCATTTGCAAGTGCAGGCCTGGCCCGAGCTGGCTTTGGGGATGGACGCCTGCCTCAGGGAGAGCCTGAGGAGACAGCGACGTCTGATGAGAACCATCATCTCTGACTGAGGAATGTCGTGGGAGCATGTTTCTGGCGCCTTGGATGCGTTCCATTTTGGGTTTGTAGTTCTTCACAAGCTATTATAGGAAATGATGTTTTCAAAAACAAAGTTGTCCCTGGCCCGGTGGCACCAGGTCACTCCATGGGAGCAGCTCCACCAGCATGGGGAGGCCCAAAATATGTTGGCGCATGAGCGTTGTGCTGGCACGTGAGGCTGCATAACTGTCGCGGCCCTCGCGGGGCGTTCTGCTGACAGCCTGGCTGTTTACGAATCAGCCTCCGGGCCTGACTGTGGCCTTCGCCCTGACTGTGGAGGTCTGTGTGGGCTCAAGATTCCAAAGGCAAAGGATACATTCCAGGGACACTTAGATCCTAAAAAGTTGTGCTGTCCATTTTCAGGTAAATTCTACTTCATCTCGGAGCTGTGCTGTAGGCCTGGCAGGGATTCTCCACAGTACAAGTCATCTGTTGGTGTAGGGGGATTGGTTCCAGGACCCCCAAGGATACCAAAATCTGTAGATGCTCAAGTCCCTGATACAAAATGGCGAAGTATTTGCATATAATCTGCACATGTCCTCCCATTTACTTTAAATCATCTCTTATAATGCCTACTACAATGCAAATGTTATGCAAACAGTTGTTATAATGTACTGTTTTAAAATGTGTATTATTTTTTATTATTGTGCTTTTATTCCCCCAGTATTTTTGATCTGCTGTTGGTTGAATTCACAGATGTGGGACACGGATACAGAGGGCTGACTCTATTTTACATGAGGAGACACCAATCTGAGGAAGAGAGGGGCATAAACACGGAAGGGTCAGCATGATCCTCTGTTTTTACTTTTCTTGTTTTTGTAGTCTTGTCTTGCCAACTTTTTTTTTCAGCCAGAGAAGGAGACAGATGTCTATTTTTTGCTGTGTGGCCCAGAACTGACCTGCTTGCTAAGAAAATGTCAGTTCACCTCAACTCACAAGGTTGACATTTGGCACTGGGTTTTGGGAGCAGGAAGGAGAGGAAAAGGATGTGGAGAGGAACCCAGGAAAGCTTCACGTTTCTCTTTTCCCTTCTCCTCGGTTCTCTGTTCTAGGCTGATGGGAAGGTGAATGAAAGTAGTTTGGCTCAATGGGGCCCTGGGGTGGAGAAGGGGCTGGAGGCGAAGCTTTTATCTCTGAGCTGCCCTGGCTACGAGGTTCCTCCCCTGCTCATCCCCAAATACACAACTCGCACCACATACACCACACACTACACACTCCCCACATCTTCCCCCACATCACCCACATACACCACATATTCCCATATCCCATACCCTCCACCTTCCCCCACACCATGCATATACACCAGCAACACACACCACACCCACACACACCACACATGCATACACACATACAACATTCTGCACACATACACCACATACTGCCCATGCACATCCACACCTGCACCACACACACACACACACACACACACACACAGAGTCCACACTCCTCCCCACAACACACCACATGCACACCACATATACCCCCGTATGATGTACACACACGCACCCACACCACACACCCCCACCCTGCAGGATTGCGTATGGAGCTCCTCGGGGGAGCTCAAACCCCTGGAGGAACAACCTGGATAAGCGTTTCCTAGGGTTCCCCCCACCAGCTGCCAGTTTCTTCTTCGGCAAACATGGCAAATCATAGGATATGATTTGCCAGATGTATTAGTTTGCTAGGGCCGCAGTAACAAAGTACCAGAAACTGAGCGGCTGCCAACANCCGCACCACACACACACACACACACACACACACACACACACACAGAGTCCACACTCCCCCCCACAACACACCACATGCACACCACATATACCCCCGTATGATGTACACACACGCAACCACACCACACACCCCCACCCTGCAGGATTGCGTATGGAGCTCCTCAGGGGAGTTCAAACCCCTGGAGGAACAACCTGGATAAGCGTTTCCTAGGGTTCCCCCCACCAGCTGCCAGTTTCTTCTTTGGCAAAGATGTATTAGTTTGCTAGGGCCGCAGTAACAAAGTACCAGAAACTGAGCGGCTGCCAACAACAGAAATTGATCCTCTCACAGCTCTGGAGGTCAGGAGTCCAAGACCAAGGTGTCAGCAGGGCTGGTCCCTTCCGAGGGTTCTGAGGGAGACTCTCTTCTGTTCTTCTCTCCCAGCTTCTGCTGGCTTGCTGACAATCTTTGGTGTTCCTTGGCTCATAGAAGTGTCACCCGGATCTCTGCCTTCATCTTCACATAACATTCATCTTGTGTGTGTGTCTGTGTCCAAATTTACCCTTTTTATAAGGACATCGGTCATACTGGATTAGGGCCCCCCCCCTGCTCTGTTTCCACCCGATTCTATTTCCAAATAAGGTCACATTCTGAGGTACTGGGGGTTAGAAATCCAACCTATGAATTTTGGGGAGGGGGACACAATTCACCCCATAGCACCAGGTATACAGGTTCTCCACCCTCTGGGGCTCACTGTCCTCTGTGGCTTTGGACTCTGGGGTCAAGTCTTAGGGCTTCTTGACTGCAGGCCTCAGGGACCAAAAAGATGCCCAGGATTCTGAGCAAGTCAGGTGCTCAGTAGTACGAGGAACGCAAAGGTGAGCAACACCTGCCCTGAGCCCTTGTGAGGCATAAAGCCGGGTCACAACAAAGCTTGACAACTGGCCAGGGTACCATGGCTGCTAAAGCCTTTCCATGTTTATCATCCACCCGAGCCTCACAACTGACAACCGGGAGAGGCAGGTCTGGTGAGAGTTCTTATCCTCATATCCCAACAGAGGAAGTAACTTGTGCAAAAATCATGCTTTTAGCTGGAATCAGAACTCAGGCCTTCAGACTCTGTGCTTGACACTCTCAGGGGACAGAGCTAGGTATGTGGGGTTGGAGCTGTTCAAGGTTCATCTTTGGGGGGGATCTGGAAAGGCCTTGTGAAGGTGGTGGCATCTGAGGAGGGCCTTGACTAAAATCTGAGGGAGAGGGAACTTTTGAATTGCAGGTGACAGTTATGTGCCAAGGGCTGCCAACTGCAAGTGTCCCTGAGCCCCGGGTGCACCAAAGCTGCATGACCCTTGTGTAGAGTGGGCTGACATGGTTTTCTCGCCTGATCCATGTCACCCATTGTCACCTTTGTCTCACCTGTTACTCCCAGCCTCATACCATTTATTAAAAAATAGAAAGCTCTTGTAGCTTTCTCTACCTCTCTACACTGGGGCTCAAATCCAGTCCCTGAGGCCAACAGAACTCCTCCCCTAATGTCTCCTCTCTCAACAAACACTCTCCCAATTTTTAAAGTTTATGTAAGTGTTGTGATGAATAAGATATTATTGAAATGTTTTGTTAATACACGCTTGTTAAACATACACTCACTTAACATATACTGATATTAAACCATAGACTAACACTTAACATATACTAAAATATAATGGGGACAAATGAAATGATTTGACACTGTTATAGGCTGTCTCCCAAAATTCATATGTTGAAACCCTAACCCCTAGTCCTTCAGAATATGACTGTATTGGAGAAAGGGCCTATAAAAAGCTGATTAAGTTAGAATGAGGCTGTCAGCATGGGCCCCAATCCAATCTGACTGGCGTCCCTATGAGAAGAGGAGATCAGAACCTACAGAAAGACATCAGGGGCGTGCATATGTAGAGGACAGACCTTGTGAGCACACAGCAAGAAGGCGGACACCTGCCAGTCAAGGAGAGAGGCTTCAGGAGAAACCAGCCCTGCTGACACCTTGATCTCGGACTTCTGGCCTCCAGAACCACGAAGAAATAAATTTCTATTGTTTAAGTCACCTAGTCTGAGGTATTTTGTATGGCAGCCCAAGCAAACAAAGACAGTCATTAAAAGAGTGCCCTACTTGAAAAGGCTGTCTAGCATTTTGGCCACTACAGAGTTCAGAAGTCACAGGGTGGAGGCTGGAGAGGCTGGTGGCTGATCAGCTCTGTTCCACCCCCAGGTAACCGTGTAACACGCTTGGTGATGGGTACTCTTGGTGCTGAGGTGCTTGCCCTTGGCTGATGTATCCATTAGGTTTTGGAGAAAGGGAGGCTCACAAAGCTACTCGGAAGTCTATGGACAGGACAGTTGGAAGCCAGGGCTGCTGCCAGGACCGCAGGCGACCACCACCAGCCCACCCTAGATGCTGGCCTTGCTGGCTCTGCCCTTGGTGTGGATGCCACCCTGTTTCTCACCACCACGTGCTCCTGAGTTAGAATCTGGGATGGCGCATCTGAGCCTTGGTCATGTGCTGGAGTCCGAACAGCACGGGAGGCTGGACAAGGTAGGAGTCCATGTGCTCAGTTTCCATACCAGGGGTTTAATCTCTGTCTCCCACAAGATCCATCTATGACATGGAGGATTCTCCAAACACAGGAAGGGAGATACTGGACAGCCAAGATAAAAACAAACGTCCTCCATGTGCACACGCAGGTGCAGGTCAGAGCTGGAAATAACCTCAGATAAGCAAATTAATTAAGAGAACGAACTTCAGCACTGCACAGACAGGTCTGAGTATCGGCTATCTTACTAATTAGCTTTTGGTTCTGACAGTATACAACCTGTCTGAGCCTTAGTCTTCTCATCTGTAAAACTGGGATACTAACGCCTATCTCACAAAATGGTAGCCATCATTATTATTATAGTTGATATTATTATTAGAAATACTATGAGAGGGCTGGCCCGGTGGCGCACTGCTACAGTGTGCCGCTTGGGAAGTGCGGCGGCGCTCCCGCCGAGGG
>NW_007726754.1:240459-241453 GCF_000696425.1 Galeopterus variegatus
AAAAAAAAAAAAAAAAAAAAAAAAAAAGAAATACTATGAGAGCCATGTTGTGACCCCTCAGTCATGGACTCCAGGCCTAATTACAAGGTCCGGTTAGATTGACCTTCTAATTTTTCACCTCTCTCTCTAGCACAGATGGTTAAATCAGCTTTTTATACCTGTGTCCTGATAAGAGCCCTCAAAATGCACATGCTTTTAAAAGGATCAACCTAAGCTCTAAGCATAAGCCTTTTATTGCTGTTTTATTTTACAGTGCGAAAGCTCTCTAACATTTTTTTTTTTAATTATAAAAGCTATGGCTTGTTGGGTGTACACAAAGTCCTTTATAGCTCTAAGCTTCAGAAAAATAGATAGTAAAAGATGGGAATTAATGCTAAGATAAAGTAAAACAATCATGTTTCCCAGTGGAATTTGAAGGAGATGGAGATTGGGAGTGAGAGAGTTGGAGCTGGTTTTATTGGCAAACAGGCCAGTTAAGACGGTCACTGGAGTTTACTGACATGAAATCTTATGGGTGGGCCCCACAGCACAGCGCAGCCCACAGTGTGTGCAGTGTGTACCCCAGCCAACGTGCACAGTTCTCTTACACACAGGCTCTCTGACCGCAGAACTTCTATTCCTTTCATAAAAAAGATATTGATGTTCATAGTGATCATGGGGCGGTGTAGATCTAGAAACCAACAAAGAAAGATTGGAGTCTGTTCAATTGATTTTTACCGTGAAGCATGTTTCACTGTGTTCTAATTCTTGGAAACTTAGGGATGGATGAGTGATGTAAACAGCAATTCTCTATCAACCGCAATGTTTAACAGAGCGGAATACCCTGTTCTTCCACTTACCTGAATAGTTAGCTGACTCTGATTGTTAAATATGCCCATAAAATTTGCATGGCGGGCTCCACTTTTTTTTTTGTTCTTTTTTTGCACGTAGGAAAAAAAAAGTTCATGGTCAATTTCTGGATTGTATCACATTGAGAAGAATTTAACCTCCAAAC
>NW_007726754.1:241917-309547 GCF_000696425.1 Galeopterus variegatus
AGAGCGGAATACCCTGTTCTTCCACTTACCTGAATAGTTAGCTGACTCTGATTGTTAAATATGCCCATAAAATTTGCATGGCGGGCTCCACTTTTTTTTTTGTTCTTTTTTTGCACGTAGGAAAAAAAAAGTTCATGGTCAATTTCTGGATTGTATCACATTGAGAAGAATTTAACCTCCAAACCATTATATTTGCACCAAAATTCTCTGTTCAGGATTGTGTAAACAGAGACTTACAGAAAGTAGCTTTTCTTCTGGCTCCAACCTTGGTCTTCATCAACAATCCCATGAATTATCAGATCACATCTGCTTTGGGGAAGGAAGCTCCTGAAATTATTGATTTGCCTGGACCTGGGTTCATGTGGCCTCTTGCTTCTTCTGTTGTGTTTGAGTTTGTCATACCATGGGGACACAGAAGTAGGAGGAAGGGAGCTGATGGAAGATAGTCCTCTGGGAGATGAAGAGAGCTGGGTAGAGGAAGTGGGTTTTGAGCAATAAGTTTGAAGGATTCATTCGTATGGTTAACACATGTCTATTGAGCAGCTACAATGTGCCAGGCACGGTTCTAGGCATTGGGGATACAACAGAAAACCGAACAGACACAAGTCCTGCTCTCACAGTAGGTATGTGGTTTTCAGGTTACTCTAGGCCATAAGAATCAAAGTTGGGAAAGATGGAGAAGAGAGTGATGCTATGTGGGCTTGCCCCACTTATACCTTTGATTCATCCAGCATTTACTGGCCACCCACCATGGGAATGTTTTGTGCAAGACATTGGGGATATAGAGATGACCAAGCCCCCTCCCTTGAGGTTGAGGAGGTCAGACTCTGGGGTGTGGAGACACAGACATTTTATGCAGCATGTCTGAGCTCTGGCAGAGGCAGGCTTAGAGGAAGAAGACACAAACCCTGCTAGAGAGGGTGTGAAAGGCTTCCAAGAAGGGAAGGGAGGGTGTTGATGCCAGCCTCAAAGGAAAAATGAGAGCTTGCCAGATAGCACAAGGAGAGGAAGAGGATTCCAGGCGGAGAGAATGAGAAGACATTCACTGGGGGTGGGGTGCATGGAGGATGCTGTCAGGCAGGCGAAGGCTGATGACGGAGAGCCGAGGTGGGAACTGTGGTTGTAATGTAACCTGAGGCCTGATGGGGCCATGGCCAGGTTCAGGGAGGAACTCAATGAAAATTACATTTGCCATTGATGACTTCTGAGTGTTCTTAAAGAGGGAATGCCCATTAGCAAACCTTAATAGGCAGGACCATAATTTGTCGAGTTTAGAAGACTAGAGGCTAGAGAACAATAATGCAATAAATATATTGATTGAGTTTGAGTTTGCCAGGAAATCCAAGAGTCTGCACTTCACTAAAAAAAGTGAAATGGAAACTCTTTTTTTGAAAACTAACAGTAAGGCAGCGATGGCTATAAAAAATCATAAGTCCTTTGTGAAAGGAAAAGCCCGGCCTGAGCGTGAAATAAGACACACCAGGAGACAGGGACTCAAGCAAAGTGTATTAGGCAGGCAAAGTGAACAAGCGGCTGCCCTCTGGGAAGTGGGAGCAGCAGGGGGAGTCGGGTGAGCCTTTTATATCCAGTCAGGCTGAGCTGGGCTGTTCCTATTGGCTAAGAAGGAAGGGGAGGGAAGCGAGCGGGGTTTAAGCTGAGCTGGGATTTTTCTATAGGTGGAAAAATTCGCATGTGCGAGAAGGGGATGTGGTGGTAAGGAAGAAGGGGGAGGGTTTTTTTTGTGATTCTCAGAAAACGTACTGTTCTAGGGACCTGAAACTCTCTGCAGCCATTTTGGGTGTTCCTCCCGTCCACCCGCTGCTGTCTTAGACATCGGCTAAAACATAATTGCCTAACACTTTGTCCACAAACCATTCTGGTTGACAATAAGAGATTAAACATTACCCTGATTGGCATGGAAATTATTCATAGCTGCTGCTTTTTAATAGACATTTACTGCCAGTGTCCGGGGAGGAGGGGAAGCAGAAAGGTGTGGGTGCTGACGGCTCTGAAGGGCATCAACAAAGCTCCTTCTTTTTCATTTTCTCTTCCCACATTCCCTTTTCCAAACTGAAAACCTGGACTCCATGGTCAGGTGGGCTGAGGAAGGAGCAGGGAGGCCTGGGGGAGGGGTATGGAGGGCAAAAACAACAAGCCCCCCAGATTCTTTCTGTTTCTTGGTATGTTTTTGCTCTTGTTTTCATTTTTTACACCTGGAGATTTGGTAAACTTGGAGTTCCAAAATATCTCTTGGACCTTGCCTTGGAGCCCTGATCTCAGCCTTGGCAAGCATCAGAATTCCTTACACAAAAGGTAGAAAACTGCACACTTCCAGCTCTGCTCATCCCCTTTCCTGGTTATTCTGTTTATCTAGATGTGGATGGAAATACAAACTGTGTTTTCTAATGTTTCAAAGGTGATCTGGATGCTTTCCCTGGGTTGAAGCATTGACTTGGAGGCTCCCTTGTGCGTTTATCTAGATGTGGATGGAAATACAAACTGTGTTTTCTAATGTTTCAAAGGTGATCTGGACGCTTTCCCTGGGTTGAAGCATTGACTTGGAGGCTCCCTTGTGTTCTTTGGGGTCATATTTTAAACTGTAAGTAGCCCTGGGAAGGTGGAGCTGCTCTGGACTTTCCACAGCTCCGGGTAAGCCACTTGGACTAGGCTGTTTCCCAGACATGCAGCAGGATTGGCGTGCCTGTCTGGTGTGAGGAGATGGGGCCCAAGGGAGGGCTCTGGGAGAATGCTCTGGAAGGGTTTGGAGCAGGGCAGCATCGGATGCTCCAGGGGCAAGACAGAAGTGGACAAGAGAGAGAAGGTATAGGTGTTGAGAGAGACTTCCAGAAGAGAAAAGGGAGGGTGCTCAAGATGCCCTCAGCTGCTGGGTCTTTGCTGAGTAGGCCCACACCCTTGGACCTTGGAGAACACTTATCTCCAGCCTCACCCATTCCCTGCAGAGGGTGGGACATACCAGCCTGCTGAGGAAATACCTGGAAAGAAACCATAGTGCAACCGTCTAAGACTGGTACTTTTCCACTCCATATGTTGCTCTGTGCTTCTAGAACTTCTGGCACGTACTCCTGAGTGATCTCACAGAGTGCTAGACCTCTCTGGAGGAACCTTTAAGAGTTGGCTGCACCCTGCATCGGTGGCCCTGTGACTCTGTAGAGGTGGCCACAGACATTTTCTTCTCTCTGAGTCATTTTCCATTCTCAGTTCTCCTCAGTCTCATGTTGGTTCCTCTTCAGAGATTTGGGACAAGGGGATATGCTTTTTCACTGTGGACTAAGCCTGCCACTGCCTCCTAGTTTTCCTGTTGCCTTCAGAAACTAGTTATTTTTACAAAAGAGCATTCCTCCCTCCAAGCCAATCTTAAAACAAATATGGTTTTGGCACATGAGCCTGCCTCCTCAAGGGTGACGGCCACTCCTGCAAATCAGTTGCTGTTGCTTTCCTCACATGTGTTTCCTCTCCCCAGTTCCTCTTTATTTCTCTGCTCTTCCTCCTGTGCAGCACAGGGGCGGGCAGGACATTTTCTCACCAGGGGCTGCATATCGTATCAGTGTCCCAGAACCAACTCTCAGGAGATTCTGATTATATCCAGACCTCTCTTCAAAATCTTCACTAGAATTTTAAGGTTTTTGCTGCAAGGTGAAGGCTGGTTTCCCATCCATCATCCTTATCAATGTCTTGCCTTTGCCCGATCAGTCTGGAGTGCAGGTGATTGTATAAATACTGTGTTAGGGGACCTGAGGGAGACAAAGCTAAAAGGGACTCATCCCATTTCAAAAGGAGACTTAAACAAGATGGAATTTTCTTCCTCTTAAAACAATCTGAGAATAAGCAGTCTAGCAACCCTGGTGTCAGAGACCCAGGCTCCTTCCGCCATACTGCTTGGCTATCTCCAGGGTTGCCCCCCTTTTGCATGACCCAGGATGGCTCACAACCATTTCTTGATCCAGGTGGAGGATGACCTTTAAGGACATGATTCAGAATTTGCATATTTCGCTTCTGCTCACATCCCATTGGCTAGCTCTTAGTCATATGGTCTTACCTCAGGGCAAGTGCAGCTGGGAAATGTAGTCTTTATCTTGGTGTCTGGGAACCCAACTAAAGTTTCTATTAATTATTAGAAGATTTGAAAAGATAAATGTTTCATGCATGTGTAAGAAGATTGTACATTCTCTAATTGTTGGATGCAGACTTCTGTGTATGGCCATTAGATCAAGTTTGTTACTAGTGGTGGTGTTCTCTCTGCCTGACCTGGTAATAATTGAAATCTCCCTCTGTCACAGTGAATTTTTCGATTTCTCCATGTATTTCTACCAATTTTTGTTTTATATATTTGTAGACGAGTTCATTAGATGCATTCATATTTAAAATTGTTATGTCTTCTTGGAGAATTAGCTTTTTTGTCAGTATTGAGTGATCCTATTTAGCCCTAATTGTGCTTTTTCTCTTAAAGTATATTTTTTTCTGATATTGACACGTCTTCCATCTTTTTTCATTCTTTTACTTTCAACCTTTTCACCTTTTTACTTTAGATATATCTTTTACACATAATATGTAGGTGAATTTTGATTTTTTAAAATCCAATCTGACAATTTGTCTTTTAATTAGCAAGTTTAGAACATTTATATTTATTTGACTTTTAAATGTACTTAAACCTGTCTCTACCTTTTAAATTTTAATTTCAATTAAAATTTTTAAAAAATTTTGTTTCTGTTATTTACAAAATTTTATATCTATATCTTCTCTTTAGCAAAATAGCTTTGGCATGCCTTTATATTTTCTGAGCTCACCTCATTTCCCGTGTTAGTATCCACAACAAAATTTCCAGGATATTTGATCCCTCTTACATCACATATTTCTAGCAGTTTCTTCTGGGTTTGTTTTTTCTTATTTGAGTCTTACTTTTTCAGAAAGTGTTTTTTACATTTTTTTAATTTAATTTTTTATTTATTTTATTTCTTTTTAAATTTTATTAATATTATATTCTTACATTCTATGATGTTGTTGCAGAGCAGTTGAGAGGGAGGGAGGAAGGGAAAGGAAATAGGATGGAAGAAGGAGGAAGGAGGAAGGGTAGGATTGAGGCCTGTGCCCCCCCCCCCATTCCCACAGGGGAGACTGGTGGGCTTCCAGTGGTGGCTTGGTCATTGCTGAGCTGGGTGCAGATGTCAAGGGGGTGTGGCAATAGCCCTTGCCCCCTAACACCCCAGCTCAGGAACTTGGGGCCCTTCTTGCTGAGGCTTGCTGGTCATCACTGGGCTGGTTGAGTGTGGGGGGAAGGGTGGTCAAGACCCTCAGCCCTCCACCACCCTGGCTAGGGAGAGTCTGGGGCACCTCTTATGGTGGCTTGGTGGTCACCACGGGGCTGGTTGCTCGTGCAGGGGGAGGGGTGTGGATGAGGCCCTTGGCACCCTGCCACCTCAGCTTGGGAGAGCCCGGGGCTTTTCCTGTAGCAGCTCTGTGGTTGTCACTGGGGTGGTTGCACTTGAGGGGGTGTGGCTGAGCCCCTTAGCCCCCATCCTTGGGACTGGTTGCAGGTGTCAGGGGGCATGGGTGAGACCTCTGGCCCTTCCCATTTAGTGGCTTGGTAGCCCAGGGGACTTCCTGTACTTATAGGTGTTATAGATGTTCTTTGGTGAAATGAGACCTTAATCAAACTTTGTCTCTGGTTGTGGTTATTTTGTTTTTTCTTTCAGTTCTGTGTTGGATTATTTGCTGTTCCCACCACTTAAACTCTGCACTGGAACTAATTTATTGTCCTTTGCTTACTTCTGAAATGGGGGAACTTCCTGTGGGGACCAGTATTTGAGCACTGTGTTTGGGCTAAATTGCTGCTTTGCTGCTAATTCCCTAAGGAAGTCTTTCTGTGTAGCTCAGGTTTTAATAGTTGACTTTATAGGTACTTCCAGATCTGGTGAAATCTGATGCACCTGGGTTGTATAGAAACACTGGTCTGGGCCTCAGTCTTTTCATCAAATTGCACCCCATGCAATTCTGTATTCCTGAGCAGTCTCCTCTGAGTGGTCCTGCACTGATTGGGGAGCAGATCAGCTGTCCTTGCTGTGCTCTAGCATTCCCCTGGTGGGCCCATCTCCCCCACTGCTCATCCTCCAAACACGTCCCATGGGACAGGCCATGCTTCAGTCCCTCGTGATGACTCACTGGCCTCTGAGTGGCTCCTTTTTTTCTGTTGTTGTGGCTCCTTGGTCCTACGTGTGTCCATGGAAACACACGGTGGTACTGCTGGCCTGGGGGCCACCAAGGCCCTCTTTTCCCCTGCAGCCTCCAAGCAACTTCATCTGAAGGGCACAGCTGCAGCTTTTGCCAGCTCCTACTCTGTGTGCTCAGCAGCTCCAGCCTTAAAGTAGGTGTGGCACAAAATGGTTGGAGGGGTTCTTTCTCTCTGTGGTTGTGGCTCCTACTCAACCCCTGCATGGTCAGAGATGTTTTAAAAAATAAAACAGTAACATAAACACAGCTTGGATTCACCCCAGACCAATTAAAACTGAATCCCTCGGATGGCGCCTGACATCTGTGTAGTGTTTTTAAAAACTAAACTGGTGATTCAGTTGTCCATGGAAAGTGAGAACCTTGAGAGCAGTGTTTCTCAAACTGCAATATCCACACATCACCTGGAGATCTAGTGAAATTGCAGATTCTGATTCATGAAATCTAGGGCAGGCTGGAGATTGCATTTCCAACACACTCCCAGTGATACTGACACTGCTGCCTCATGACCACCTCTGGAGTCAGGGGATGCTATACTGTATGATGGGCACAGTCCTTCACAGTTCTGAACTTCTCCGATCCCTGCAAACCAGGTGGGCTTCACAAGTTTACAAGGTGGGCTAACCAAATACATGTCTCTTAGTATGTAACCAGGAAATAAGGCTTTCCTTTCTGTGGCTTCCAGCATCTTCTGAATTCTTCAAGTCAAAGAATTCAGATGTGTACCTGCTGCTATTTCCCACATGGAAGCCAATGTATTGATCCTATTGAAAGCTTGGCTCTGTACCCTGCAGCCAGGGTATATGCTCTAGAAGACATTAATTATGCCTTCCATGGAGATGGGGAGATTGAGAATGCTTACCAGGCATCAGAGTAACTCTCACAGTGGCTGAGAAATTCAAGTCAATTGAGGACTGAATCCACGATGGTTCTGCCTGAAGCCCAGGCTCCGCCCTGCGCAGCAACTCCATCGAGACCTCACTGTCTCCTTAGCTGGAATGACATTTTCTCAAATGGCTGCCATCTTGCCTCTAGTTTAAAGCTTTGTTGTAATATATAACTCACCTTGACCTGAGTTCTATTTCACTCTTTCCCTAGACTGAGATCTCCTTCAGGGCAGCCACCATGACTCCCTGCTTTCCTGCCAGCCTCTTCCATGACCCATCCCCAGCGGCAGCCAGGTTGAACTTTAAAAAATCTGTGAGCTCACATCATTCCCTTGCTTGGAACCCTCCAATGGCTTTACTTGATGCTTAGAGTAACATCTACACGTCCCCATGGCCTACATGGCCCCAAATGGCCCCAACATCATCCTTCACCACTTCCCCCTCACTCACCCTGCTCCAGCCACCCTGGTGTCTCCCAGTGCTGCAAGCTCGCTCCTGCCTCTGGACTTGGCAATGGCTATTCCTTCTGCCAGCACACTCTTCCCCAAATCTTCACTTGGCTGGCTGCTTCTTGTCACTCACCTTGCAGCCTCAGTGTTACCTCTTCCGAAAGGAAGACCACCAATCAGTGTGGCATATAAAGTCTGAAGGAAGTTTATTGAAGAATTCTCTCTTGCTCAGTAGAAGCCAGTCTTTTTGCTTTATATGCCTACCCACCTGCATTATGGAGGGCAATCTGCTTTACTCAAAGTTCACGGATTTTAAATGTCAATCTTATCCAAAATCATCCTCACAACCAGAGTAGTGTTTTACCAAATGTCTGGGCACCCCATGGCCCAGTCAAGTTGACATAAAATTATCCATTACACCTAATATTGTAAGTATGGACTTAGAACCAGCATTGGCCTTATCTGAGAGCTTGTTAGAAATGCAGAATCTTGGACCTGCTTCAAAATCTACTTTTTAACAAGATCTCTGCATCTTAATAAGATATAAATCTTTTCAATTCATTGAGCCAGAGCTTCACATCTATATAATAAGGATTACATCAGAGATTCTCAACCCCTGCATGGTCAGAGATGTTTTAAAAAATAAAACAGTAACATAAACACAGCTTGGATTCACCCCAGACCAATTAAAACTGAATCCCTCGGATGGCGCCTGACATCTGTGTAGTGTTTTTAAAAACTAAACTGGTGATTCAGTTGTCCATGGAAAGTGAGAACCTTGAGAGCAGTGTTTCTCAAACTGCAATATCCACACATCACCTGGAGATCTAGTGAAATTGCAGATTCTGATTCATGAAATCTAGGGCAGGCTGGAGATTGCATTTCCAACACACTCCCAGTGATACTGACACTGCTGCCTCATGACCACCTCTGGAGTCAGGGGATGCTATACTGTATGATGGGCACAGTCCTTCACAGTTCTGAACTTCTCCGATCCCTGCAAACCAGGTGGGCTTCACAAGTTTACAAGGTGGGCTAACCAAATACATGTCTCTTAGTATGTAACCAGGAAATAAGGCTTTCCTTTCTGTGGCTTCCAGCATCTTCTGAATTCTTCAAGTCAAAGAATTCAGATGTGTACCTGCTGCTATTTCCCACATGGAAGCCAATGTATTGATCCTATTGAAAGCTTGGCTCTGTACCCTGCAGCCAGGGTATATGCTCTAGAAGACATTAATTATGCCTTCCATGGAGATGGGGAGATTGAGAATGCTTACCAGGCATCAGAGTAACTCTCACAGTGGCTGAGAAATTCAAGTCAATTGAGGACTGAATCCACGATGGTTCTGCCTGAAGCCCAGGCTCCGCCCTGCGCAGCAACTCCATCGAGACCTCACTGTCTCCTTAGCTGGAATGACATTTTCTCAAATGGCTGCCATCTTGCCTCTAGTTTAAAGCTTTGTTGTAATATATAACTCACCTTGACCTGAGTTCTATTTCACTCTTTCCCTAGACTGAGATCTCCTTCAGGGCAGCCACCATGACTCCCTGCTTTCCTGCCAGCCTCTTCCATGACCCATCCCCAGCGGCAGCCAGGTTGAACTTTAAAAAATCTGTGAGCTCACATCATTCCCTTGCTTGGAACCCTCCAATGGCTTTACTTGATGCTTAGAGTAACATCTACACGTCCCCATGGCCTACATGGCCCCAAATGGCCCCAACGTCATCCTTCACCACTTCCCCCTCACTCACCCTGCTCCAGCCACCCTGGTGTCTCCCAGTGCTGCAAGCTCGCTCCTGCCTCTGGACTTGGCAATGGCTATTCCTTCTGCCAGCACACTCTTCCCCAAATCTTCACTTGGCTGGCTGCTTCTTGTCACTCATCTTGCAGCCTCAGTGTTACCTCTTCCGAAAGGAAGACCACCCATGCTATGGGTTAAATGTGTCCCCCAGAAGTTCATGAATTGGAAACTTGACCCCCATTATAACAGTGTTAAGAGAGTGGGAAATCCAATTATGGTATTGAAAGGTGGGGCCTTTAAAAGGTGATTAGATTGTGAGGACTGTGCCCTGGTGAATGGATTGATCCCTTCATGGAGTAATAGGTGTGGTTCTGATGGCTTTATAAGGAGAGTGAGTGAGAAGGTTAGCTTGCCCTTGCTCAGCTCATTCTCTCCATGTGACACCCTGGTCACCACAGGACCCTGTAGAGAGTTCCCAGCCAGAAGAAGGCCCTCACCAGATGTGTCCCCTGGACCTTGGGCTTCCCAGCTTCCAAACTGTAAGAAATAAGTTTCATTTCTTTATAAATTACCCAGTTTCAAGTATTCTGTTATAAACAACAGAAACAGACTAATATAACCCTTCTAAGTGGTCTTTCCCAGCCCACCATGATTCTGTACCCCATAAACTACTCTAATGTCTTCATAGCATTTATGACCATTAGAATTCTCTTATATATTGATTTGTTTTCTTATTTGTTTTCTGTCTCCATCCCCCACCACTAAATTGTTGCCAAGAGACTATAGCTTAATCACCTCAGTATCTCTGGTGCCTAGAACTTTGACATGCAGGAGTAGGAGCCCCTTGATTATTAATTGAATGAATCTTGAATTTTTCACTACACTTAGCTCAGTTTGTTCACTTAACAAAGGTTTTTTTGTTTTCTCCCCAACCAGAATGTGGATAGCAATTTTGGGTGTTCTCCAGAAAAACTAATTCATGGAGAAGCCTTACAAAAGCAAGACATGTTTGACAGAAAGAGCACGGGACTCAGTTGGACTCTGGTTTACACTTGGGAGGGTAAATGTGGCATCCTGAGCTGTGGAATGTTTGCCAATCAGATTGGAAGAACTCATAAAAAGTTAAGAATAAGTTTTGCTCATATCCGCTGCTTGGAATTCCTCTTTGATGCCCAATGGCAAGCTGGCAAGAAGCAGCAGATGAAGGAATGGGGCAGAAAGTACTGGTCCTGGATCTCTGCCTTGCCCTGACATCCTAACACCTCCAGGAAGATAGCAGCTCTCAGCACCTGGCCCAGGTTTTCCAGTAAACCCTGGCAAAATAACCCAGATGTGGGATGCCAGGGCTGCCACACAGGGAGGTGAGAGACCTTTATTGGAGGAGACTGATGCTGTCAGGGTGTAGAAAGAAGTGAGCCTGGGGCCAGCAGGAGATTGTGCTGCTGGCAGCTGGGAACCGGCTGTGTCTCTACCAAGGCTTCAAGCCATCCCCTCACATAGCAAGTCAGAGATTTTATGGCTCTCCCAGCTCTGCATGATTCATGCCAACACAGCTGGCAAGGTGGAGGGGCAATATGGTGTTTCTCTTGTACTAGTATT
Organism: Galeopterus variegatus; assembly: GCF_000696425.1. Classification (NCBI taxonomy): domain Eukaryota; kingdom Metazoa; phylum Chordata; class Mammalia; order Dermoptera; family Cynocephalidae; genus Galeopterus; species Galeopterus variegatus. The sequence continues at coordinate 252,838 of NW_007726754.1, forward strand.
GTAGCTTTGCCAGACTCGTGGGGTGGCCCATGGACTCCTCCAGGTGGAGGGAGGGGCCGAGGTTGGTGTTCAAATTGTGAATCTACTGAATCTACTTTCAAGGTCCATTTTCCACCAGAGTTGTAAGTTTCCATTAAAAAGTGCAAAGTAAACATTAAAACAGGGTCATGATAAAGGTTATTTGCCCATTGAACGATCTTAGGATAGTTTTGTGTGTGTTGGGGAAGAAGAGAGTGTCAAAGGATAGACAAAGGCCAGACAGGACCTCAGTGTAGGTTGCTTTTGTGATTTTGGCTCTACCAAAAGGTCCCAGAGGTGGAGTGTTTTGGGCTTTGATTACGAGGGTGTCTAGTGTGTATTCTTCATTCAATCAAATTTAATTCCTCAAGTAGGGATGCCGTGCCAGGACTGTGTCAACTGCTGGGGAGGCAGCAGTGTCGTTCTTGCCCTTGTGGGCCTTATTATTTGGAGGGGGATGGAAACCAGAGCCACTCCACAGCATCGCCATGACAGTGGGAGGCAGCCACCTTTTTCTTAGCCAGAACCAGGGATTTGGACACCAAGGACCCAGTTCAAGTTTCTAACCCACTGACTTCCAGCTGTTTAACTTGAGGCCAAGTTTTAAATTTTTTTAAGCCTTAGCTTTCTTAGCTCTGATATGAGGAAATGACATGTGCCCTGTCCACTTCATGGGTTATTAAGAGGATCCAAGAGATAACTCTTTTTTTTTTTTAACCTGAAAGCCTTTTGTGAGCTCATAAGGAGATCTTTGAATTGTTATTGGTATACTACAAAGAACTTGGTTTGGAAGTTTTCAATGATGATCTTTCACTGTTCACTGTAACGTTGTGACACTACTTGTTATCAGTGGGATGTGAACATCTGAAAAAAGCTATAGACATGCACTGTCACTGTAGCCACTAGCCACATGCAGCTGAAATTCAGTCAGTCTGAATTGAGATGTGCTGTGGATATAAATACATACTTGACTGTGAACTTAGTTAAAAAAAAAAGAAGAATGTAAAATATCTCACTAACAATTTCTTATATTGATTATATATATTTTTGACATATTGTGTTAAATAAAAAAATATTATTAAACTAGTTCTGTTAACTTTTCCTGTGACTACCAGAGAATTTTAAATTAAATGTATGGCTCACATTATATATTTATTGAAAAGCACATCCATAGAGGCTTTCTTTGGAAAGTCTCTTTTATATACCCAGTACGCATAATCATTCATACAGTTTCAGGGGTATCACAGACCTCTTAAAAGTCCCATCTACTGGGCCGGCCCGGTGGCGCACTGCTATAGTGCGCCACTTGGGAAGCGCGGCGGCGCTCCCGCCGAGGGTTCGGATCCCACATACGGACCGGTTCCCGCTCACTGGCTGGGTGAGGCACGGGAGCAACACCGAGGGTTGCGATCCCGTTGCCGGTCCCGGTCCGGTACGGGGGCGACACTGAGGGTTGTGATCCGTTGCCGGACACAGAAAAAGGAAAAAAAAAAAGTCCCATCTATGAAACCCTAAAATGACTATTGTAAGGGTTGCTTTTCATTTATGTTCAAAGTGCATACCAAGAAAATTCCTGTGAGATTAGATCACGTTAGTGTGGACCATTGCTGTGTTTCTCTATGCAGGAAATGGTTTCATCATGGTCATAAAGAGGTGGAAGGCTCCAGCCTGGACTATGCAGAGCTCTCAGACTGAGAAAGCCAGATATCTGCAGATAGATGACTGAAGCATCCCTACAGGTGTGGGTTAGAAAGAGGACACCCTAAAATTTCATGAATACAGAGATTTTCCAGGTACCGAGTGAACAACCACACTTCCTTCCCATCCTGAATCTTTCCCTTTCTCAAGGAAAAAGATAAAACAAAAAGAGAGAATCATCCTTTAGGTCCCTTTTATGTTCCCAATCTCACTGAATTCACCCCAAATCCTATGAAGTATTATCCAGGCCTGTGTTATCAGTTGAGGAAACGAGGCTCAGAATGGCTCAGAAACTCACCTATAGGGTCGAAGGAGAATTGGGATTCAAATGCTTTCCAGTGCTGGTCTGTTTCTGCTGCACAACTGCTGCCAGAGGAAGAAAGAGGAAGGTGAGGAAGTGGGAAAGCCAATACTTGGGGCTCGTCAGATCTCAGCAGAGGCAGATGCTGGCCAAGTCCTACTCCCTTGCCTTTATTTTATGAGAAGCAAGCCATGGGGTTTGGCTGTAAGGGAACATTTTACCATGGCCCAGTTGCCGGGTGTATAAGTCAGGTCTCCATAGAACTAACGGGATATATAAGTCACATGATTATGGAGGCAGAGAATTTCCACAATCTGATCTGCTATCTGCAAGCTGGAGACCCAGGAAAGCTGGTGGTGTAATTCAGTCTGAGTTCAAAAGCCTGAGAAGGGGCTGGGGTTAGGGTGCCAGTGTAAGTTCCAGAGTCTGAAGGCTCGAGAACCAGGAGCTCCAATGTCCAGGGGCAGGGAAACATGGATGTCTCAGTTCAAGCAGAGAGAGCAAATTCACCCTTCCTACCCTATTTTGTTCTATGCAGGCCCTCAACAAATTTGATACGCCCACCCACGTTGGCAAGGGCATTCTTCTTTACTCAGCCTGCTGACTCAAATGCTAATCTTTCCAGAAGCACCCTCACAGACACACCCAGAAGTCATGTTAGACCAGCTTCCCGGGCATCTCTTAGCTCTGTCAAGTTGACACATAAAATTAACTATTATGCAGGGATTCTGTGCAGTTCTTGGGGAGCCATCTTTTCATAGGAAAATTGCTACTAGAAGCTTGACAGCAAAAACAAAACCGAAAACAAATAAGTAGATCAGTCTACGGAATTTATACAGTTTGGGTTAGATGTGTTTCCCTGCCTAGAGGAGCCAGCGAGATGTATTATTTCCATCCACCAAAGATTTGGTCCACCTCTCAACATGGTGCTACTGAGGGCTTCTGAGCTGACTGTGAGCTGGTGAAACACTGGTGTTGGTCAACTCACAGATGAGTTTGCTAGCTGGCCTGGCCCCAAGCAGAAGCAGCAGATCACTGCCCAAATTCTACAAGTGGGATGGCCAGTGGCAATATAAAGGGCAAACAAACAAGAAAGTCTTTCTTTCTGAGAATGTTTCCACTGCAGTTAGGTTAGAAAATGATCCAGGGACGATATAAACTAGCCCTTTCATTTAGCAAAATAAAATGCCTATCCACTTGGTAATTTGCACAGTGAAAGTCCAAGCCAGCATCTTGCTTTTAAAGGTTTTGTTTAATTTGCCACCCCCACACCTCCCTCCCACTGCCTCGCATCAGGCTAGATAAGAAGGAAGGGCACAGTGGCCTAGCACATGCTGCCACGTGATATGTCCTTGTAGGATAGCTTCCATGACATTTATAGTAAATAAGCAAAGGAAAAAGGTGAAGTGTTGATGACAGGAGGCATCTGTATTTCCTGGGGGTTTGTTTCAGTTTTAGTGAATATGGATAATGCACGGAGCATCTCATTTTTCAGAGCCGTGTTTTTTCATTAAATACTGCCACTCTGCATGGAGAAGAATCTAGACATTCCTGACACATTATTTGGCAGGTTTTGATCACAAGTGCTTCAATATTGACTTTCAGTGAACCACTCCACAGTTGGCCCAGACCATCAAATCTTATTCAGGGCACCAGGTGGGAAGGTGCCTCTGGGAGCAGGGCACTGTGCCACTCTCTGAAAAACACTTGCCCAGGAGCTCCCCAGGACCCCTGGCTGAGGAAGGTGGGTGATTTGCTCTTCAAAGGGTCTTTCCCTTCTTGGGAAACAACACATGGAATGAAAGTGCAAGAGGTGCATCAGAGGTCCCCCAAAGATTTTCACACAAGCAAAGGCATCGTGGGGCCTCCTTGCATAGACCAAGTGAGGAACATTTTGTCCCTTACCTGGAATGCCTGTCCTCACGCAGTTAATCAAACTACTGTATAACAGGTGGCACCTATCAAATTAAAAGTGAAATTTGCTTTAAGGTAAAAATATATTACATTGAAGGGTTAGGGCTGTGTCTTCTGAGCAGTGCCTCATTCAGCATTTCTCATAACATGGTCTGAAGACCGTGCCCTTGCCCCCTGAATCAAATCAGGGGACCTGTTTCAATTGCAGATTTCTGGGCTCCTAACCACCTGCCAAATAGAAACTAGAGCCAGGAATTTGCAGTGTATCAAGCTTCCAGGAAATCATGATATACCCCCAGGTTTATGTGCCACTGGATGTAAAAAATCCTTCATATATTTTTTAAGCTATCATAGCACATTGAGATGGAGAATAAGATTGGTTTCTTTTGCTAACGTCCCTGTGAACTTGTTTAATTGTGTCTACTGTAGGGAAAGTTTGAACCGCAAAAGACAGGGACTACTTTAAGCCTTTGCTTTTGCTGATTGATATGTTGATCTTGTCCTTTGGCAGTTATGGGTCATTATCTGCCCAAGGGCAGTATTTCTAAGAAATTGTTTCTGTGTATCTTCTAGGGAAGAATTTGTCCTTTGATTATATATGATTGCAACATGTTTACAAAAGTAGAAGAAAAATGATAAAGCCGCTTTGTTCCATTTCTCATTTCTCTGAAGCTGGCTTTTGAGTGATGAAAAAAGAATTTAGTGAAATTTACTGTTAACCATCTTACACTACAGAATATGTACATATTTGTATATTCATACACTCACTCACGCACACATGATTTCCCAGTCCTTGAATAACACGTCTTCTGGAATTTATATCTCAAACATATCCAAAATGATGTTTGCTGCCTAAAGACACTGTCATTAATATACGTAGCAAGGAGTCAAATAGAGCACTGATCACATTCTGATGATTTTGGGTGGATCTAACTTGGTTACTTTAGGACCAAGTGAACTTTTTAGTTGTAAACCATATAGTTATCTGGTTAACTTAGGTAAAGACTATTACATTGGAAATCAGTGAAAACAAATGACTGCTCTCTACCTCCCCAAGTAGCAAATGGACCTTTAACCAAATAGTCATTAATTTCTACAAAATAACTGTCTAAAATCCCCCAAAGTACTGCATCCAGGGAGCACATAAAGTCGATAAGACCTAATGAAGCTGCCAGTACTAAACAAAAGTCACAACATCTTCTCATAAACAATGGAAACTTTTAGCCATCAAGGAAGCTCTCCTTTTACTTTGCCTAACAAACCTAGAAATACCAGGTTGACCCCACTGAAACATCATAGTGACTGAAGAAGAATGTTGCTTTCTTCATTTTGTGACAATAGGAGAGTTTTGAAAGTGTGTAGCAAAAAAACTTTTACTTTGCCTAACAAACCTAGAAATACCAGGTTGACCCCACTGAAACATCATAGTGACCGAAGAAGAATGTTGCTTTCTTCATTTTGTGACAATAGGAGAGTCTTGAAAGTGTGTAGCAAAAAATAGAAGAATGTTGCTTTCTTCATTTTGTGACAATAGGAGAGTCTTGAAAGTGTGTAGCAAAAAATTTTTGTTAGTTTTAGAGGAGATACGTTTAATTCTTTTGCTGTGGTTATTGGGCCAGGAGGTCATATAAAATCCAGCCATGTTTCTTGATTTTTCTCTCAGGTCTTCTTACAACTTCCTGGCTCCATCATAGTGATAGGGATCTACCTTCTTCAGCTCCCATGTTCCTAAAAAATGCTGTCATGAAATGAAATTAGGAAGATGGATGCAAAGTGCTTTCAAAATATGCATGCACACATGCATGCATGTTTCCTTTGTTTGGTCTAGATGAAAATGAAAAAAATTAGGTCTTAAGACATTACAGAGTTTAATCAAGAAATTAAGATCTATTCTAAGTATTTTAAACAGAGGTATTTAATACAGGGAATTGGTTAAGCAAGTGATGAAAGCTCTGAGAAGCTAAATGAAGAGCAGTGAAGGAACTTAGAAGTCAGCAACAGCAGGAAGCCACTATGCCTCTAGGGTTGGGGGGTTGAAGGGAGTAGAGGTATTACCATAGCCAGAAGATGGGTCACTCAGTTCCCATGGTGGGTGTGTCTAGTGAGAGCTGGAGCCATGTGGGAGATACAGCAGCTGCCGAGCTGCCTGGTGAGGCAGAGAGAGAAGGGGAAAGACACCCTGGCCTATCCCTTCTTCCCACTCCCCAATCTCCTGTCAATGCTCCACTTTGCCAAACTCATGAGGAAGACTGGAAAACAATCTGCCTGGGTCAATTCCACTGTAATCAGCACAGAGGAAGGAGACACTGGCACATTGCTCCATTGGGAATATGGCAGAATTGACTCCTTGCTGTCAAACGTGGCATTCATGGAACTGTGGGAACCCTGGGCCATCACCTCAGCCACCTACTTTAGGGCATCTTTTCATCTGAATCATTTTGTTGCCTGAGGGTGATGATCCATGATAAGTCAAGGGCACACCTTTATCAGAAACCACTGTGACAACTGGGGCAGAGTTGTTATTCTGCTAGCAGTTAGAAATGCAACTAGAGGGCTTTTGAGAGCCACTAAGAAAGGGACCACACCTTTCAGAAATTCTCTAGGATGGTCTTGTGAAACTGGGGTGGAAACTATTAAGCCATACTGATTCTATCCAAAGAAAAGTCTGTGCCTTTGGAGAGTTGTACTAACTTACACTATTTAGCTGATATATTGACCTAATATGGGCACAGTGGGGGTTAAGTTTCTAATACCTGGAACTTTGGGGGACACAATTCAATCAATAGTATCATTGAACTAAAGGATGAAGGACTTCTCACAACTTTCCACTAGAAACCTAAGGCTGAACTCTATGCATCTTGAGATTAGAGGCTGACTCTTAAGTAAGTGTGCAGTAAATATTTGTGGAATAAATGAATTTAAAAATATTGAAGTGGCTAGAATCCAAAACACTGACAACACCAAATGCTGTTGAGAATGTGGAGCAACTGGAACTCTCATTCATTGCTTGTGGGAACGCAAAATGGTACAGTCACTTTGGAAGACAGTTTGGCAGTTTCTCATAAAGCCAATCATACTCTTACCATAGAATCCAACAATTGTACTGTTCCTTACTTACCCAAATGAGTGGAAAACTTATGTCCGCACTAAAACCTACACATAAACATTCATAGCAGCTTTATTCATAATTGTCAAAACTTGGAAGCAAACACGATGTCCTTCAGTAGGTGAATGGATAAACAAACTGTGGTGTATCTATACAATGGAAATGTATAATTCAGTAATTAAATTCAGTAAATTAAATTTAATTCAGTAATTTAAAAAGAAAAAGAGTCATCTAGCCATGAAAAGACATGGAAGAAGTGTAAATGCATATTGCTAAGTGAAAGGAGCCAGTCTGAAAGGCTACACACTGCATGACTCCCACTATACAACATTCTGGAAAAGACAAAACAATGGAGACAGGGGAAAGGCCACCAGTTGCCAGGGGCTTAGAGGGAGGGAGTGAGGGAGGGATGAGGGAGTAAGGGAGGGATGATTAGGTGGAGCACAGGGGATTTTTGGAGCCATGAAACTATTCTGTATGATACTGTAATGGTGGATACATGTCATATGTTTTTCAAAACCCTTAAAATGTACAACATTAAGAGTGAACCCTAATGAAAACTAGGGACTTAAGTTAATAATAATGTATCAATATTGGCTCATCAATTGTTAACAAATGTATCACAACAACGCAAGATGTTAAAGTAGAGAATAATGGCAGGTTAGGGCATGAGAGAGTGTGTGGGAACTCTGTTATTTCTGCTCAATTTTTCTGTAAACATAAAATTACTCTAAAAAATGTCTATTAAAAAAACGGAAGTAGGTAATGCTTCTTGATAAAGGATCACCATTTGGGAATTTTAATTAATATCTAAATGAAAAGCAGCTAAACTGTCAGACCTGGTTGCTCTTGACATCCCCACGGTCTTTTCCTACCATTAAGCTTTACTACCAGCACAGTGAGGTTAGCTCCCTGGACACGTGTGTACAACGATTTAAGAACATCTTGTTTCATTAGAAGTGTAAGTTCTTTCTAGCTCCCAAGTGTCGTGGTGCAATGAAATCTGGATGGAAATGTGCCTGGCCCCCTTCATGAAATTCCAGATCCTTGGGGAATGTCTTGAGACACTGGAGGATAAATTTGAATAATTGGACTATTTAGTGGGTGAAGGCCTTGGATACTGCTCCTCCTTGTGGGCTGAATAGGTTGTTTTGAAGAAGTTTGGTGTTTCCCTTAAGATGATGGGTACAAGTCTCCCTGTGACACAACCACACTTCACACTCACAGAAACATTCCAGTAGCATTAACTATGTGACTCTTCTAGTCTTACAGAATACATACTATCTCAGCAATGTTGTCAGAAGGCTGCTAGAAAAACAGTGGAAGGTATGGCAGGACACCAATTTTCTTTAGGGTGGCAATGACTCCAGCTAAGATTCTACATTTTTCAGCTCCCTTGTAGCCTAGGGTGACCCAATAGCAGTTCAGGCCAATGAGCTAGAAGCAGATGTTGCAGGGTGGGGCTTCCAGGAAAGCCTTTAGAAGAGGACAGAGGGATGGCCATTTAGCTCAGTTGGTTAAAGCATGGTGCTATAATACAAAAGTCAAGGATTTGGATCCCCATACTGGCCACCTGCCAAAAAAGAAAAAATTAAAATAAATTTTTAAAAATAAAAGAGGACAGTAAAAAAAATTGGGGTGAGTAAATTGCCGTCTTTTGTTGTCTGCCCTTCTGCTTCTGCCTGGAATGTTGACACAGTGCTGGAGGTAGAGTGACCATCCTGTTATCATGAAGCGACTGTGAGCAGGAAGGCCACAAACTAAGGACAGAGAAGCAGGTAGCTAAGGACAGAGAAGCAGGTAGCTGGAAGAGACGTCAGTTCTAGATGGCGTGCTGCAGCTGCTGTACTGGTCTTGAAAGGCTTACCATTGGGTTTCTTTACACTAGATAAACAAAGCCCCTAAGTTTTTACTTTATCTTTTTTTCTTTTTCTTTTTTTATTCTTTTGATGTTGTTGTTGTTTGTTTTATTTTTTATTCCTTAAAAGCACCTAATTTTTTAAAGTCAGTATTTTGGGAGTTTCTGTTACTTGCAGTTAAACCTAGCATCGAACTGAATCAGATGTATTTTCTATCTACTCTAGTGGTTGAGAGTATAGACTTTGAGGTCTGACAAAGTCTGTATCTAGTGATATGTTCTGATATGTGACCTTGGACAGACTGCTTCACATTTCTCAACTTCAGATGCTTCATTTGTATAATGGAATCAAAAACAGAGGGCCTGCCCTTGTCTCACTTGGGAGAGCATGGTGCTGACAACACCAGGTCAAGGGTTAAGATTCCCTTACTGGTCATCTTTAAAACAAACAAACAAACAAACAAACACCCCCCCCCCAAAAAAAAAAAAAAAAAAAAACAACTCCACCAGTACCAACCACTGGATTGTTTTAAGGATAACCTGAAATAATACATTTTATGTGCTTTAAGGACTGAATAGCTGGTAGTGCAGAGCTAGAGTTGTGTCCAGTGCAGATGCAGGGTGCATAGTCATGTACATGAACTTTTAAAAACAGAGCAGGATTTGGCAACACTGCATCTTGAACACTGAATATTGCATAACTTCAGGACTGTGTTGTCATGTGAAACATCAGGGTAACCTGATGCCAAGTGGATCTGCCCAGACCTAACCTCAGACTGTTATTGCCTCCCTCAGCCCCCTTCTAGGGGTTGATGCCTATAGATCATTCTAGAAAAACTGCCCCACTCAACATATAGCCCCTTACTGGCTGAGGGGAACTAGACAGTTACGCAGAGAGGCAAGCCATGATTCTTGTCTCAAAGGCCATCCTCTTGGACTCAGCTGCTTGCATTGGAAGTAGGCGTCCAACCTGAACAGACCACTGTGTGGGCTGGCCAGAGGCTGAACAAGGGTTCTAGTGGGAAAGTTTCCTATCCTCTGATATGGCCATCTCTAATGTTCTCATCTCTCTTCAAAACTTCCCCTCCTCATTCCCATCTGATGATATTGCTTCTGATTTTAGTGAGAAAGTAGAAGCACCTGGAGGAGAACTGATTCACTCTCCCAGAACTGCATCTGTGTCCCTTTGCTCTCTGCTTTCCTTCCTGTTCCTAGGGATGAACCGGGCCTGCTTGTTGCAGAGGAGAGTGCCTCATCTGGGCACTGGACCTGTGTTCTCTTGCCACTCTGGAATACTCTCATTCTTCTGTGTATGACATCCAATTATCCCTCTCTTCCGGACCATTCTCTATGCCAACAAACTCTAACCCCCATCTTAAAGCAACAAACACCCCCCCTCCCTCGACTGCTGTGCTTCCTTTAACAGCCCCACCCTGGGGGTCTGTCTTCACTGTTTCCACTTCCTGCCTCCTTGTCCCTCTTGATCTCACTCTCAGCAGGCTCCTGTCCCCACTGTTCTACTGAAACTGCTCCTGTCAAGGTCACCAATGACTTCTTTGTTGCCAGATCCAATGGCCGGTCGTCAGTCCTCAGCTTACTCAAACTCTTAGCAGCATTTCACTCAAATGACTACTCCTTTGAGAAACTATCTTCACTTGGTCTCTTCAGTGTGGGAAATAGACACTAACAAATACCTTTATAACATCATGGGAGCTCCATTATGGCAAGAATTCTCTTTAGTTTATGGCTGTGTCCCCAGTACTTAGAATAGTGCCTACTGTGTATGAAATGCACAGTATATATTTGTTGAATGGATGAATCTAGATCAGGGATCAGCAAAGCATGGTCCACAGACCAACTCTGGCCCATTGCCTGCTTTGTAAGTAAAGTTTTATTAGAACACAGCCACATTCAGAAGTTTACAAATCGTCTAATGCTGCTTTCACAGCACATTAGCAGAGGTGAGTTGCTTCGACAGAGACTATATGGCCTGCAAAGCCAAAAATATTTACTATGTCATCCTTTACAGAAAGTTTGCTGACCCCCAATTTAGATAATCACTTCTACTTCCTCCATGTTCTGTGTGTGTAAGACCCTGACTGACCCCAGATGATCAAAGAGAGGAAGTCCATATGGAGAACACAGCTCCTTCTCTCACCCGGGAGCATTACCAGGGTTGTCTGTGGCCAAAGGCTGAGAAGGACTCTGTAAGTTGAATAATAAAGGAATGGGGGCGGGGGAGGGGAAGGGGGAAGTCAAGAAAAAAGGTCACTAACAGTATTAATAAGAAAAACATTCCCTGAGCAACTGTTTTATACCACTCACTTTGCATATTTTATTTCACTCAGTCCTACAGTCCTGTGAGGCAGATGCAGTCATCTCTGTCTTGCAGATGAGAAAACTGAAGCACATGGAAGTTAAGTGTTTTGCTGAAGGTCGTGGAGCTATGAAATATCACAAAGTGGTCATCAATGCCAGTACCCGAGAAAGGCTCTGGACCAGGCAGCAGAATTTATAACAACAAGCACACACGGGGGTGCAGGTACCCTTCTCAGTTCATCCCATCAATCTTGGGAAACTAAGGCATGTGGAGGATGAACTGACTTGCCCAAGGCCATATGGCCCTGGTAAAGGACACAGCAGAACTTGCTCTGGCATTCTGGCTCTAGACTCAGTTTGTTACTATTTTACCATAATGCATGATAGCTCCTCAATAAATAGTTGTTGAATGAATGAATTTGAACCCAGATCTCCTAAGTCCCAGCTGGTGCCTTTGCCACTGTCCCACAGGAACCACCCTTCAAGGTTCAGAGGGCGTTGTGTTTAGACCAGAGCTGTCAAGGAGGGAGAGCCATTCCTGCAGAAATTGCTAGAATGTTTAAGGATTTACTCACTCTCTGTCTGCATTTTTATCTCCCTTGAGACACTGCCCATTTCCCTGGGGAAACTATAATTTCAATAGCTGGTGATAACATCTGTCTTTAGACTAGTGAACCATTTGCAGAAATGTATTTCAGGACAGAGCTAAGCCTTCTGGTTTTGAGGCAGCTTCATACAGAAGTCATGGAAGTGCCTTTCTTACTCAGTCCTGGCTACAGGTTAGAATTGTGCAATCAAACGTGTTCCCCAACTGACTTCCGTACAAATTACAACTTTCAATTGGGAGGTGAATTTTTCTTTCCCGGTGAAATTTGCTTAACTTAAAAATGGTATGTGCTGCATTTCTCTTTCAAAATCAGATAAAGCCATTATCAATTTTATGCACATTTGGCCGTCTCTCAAGAGTAGGGCAGAGCTATTCAAGAAAGGAGGGATTCTCTGTTCATTAATGCATGCTTTCAACTTTCTGGTTGTGGGAAAAGAATTAATGACATCTTTCCCTCTGTATGTCAGCTCAGGCTGCCATAACAAGATACCCTGGACTGGATGGCTTAAACAACAGATTTATTTCTCATAGTTCTGGAGGCTGGGAAGATCAAGGTGCTGGCCAGTTTGGTTCCTGGTGAGGGCTGTCTTCCTGGCTTTCAATGATTGCTTAAAAGGTACCATGGACCTAATTAAGCATTTTGCATTTTAATCCTCTCAACAACTCTGTGATAGCCAAGGCAGTGTTATTATTCCCATTTTATGGATGAGGAAACTCAGGTTAGAGAAGCTGAGTAACATGCTCAAGAAGATGCATCTAGAAAATGACTCAGACTCAAATCCATTTGAACCCAGCACTGTTATTTATTTATTTTTTATACCTTATTTTATTAATTTTGGGTTTTTTGTTTTTGTGGCTGGCTGGTATTTGGATCTGAACCCGTGACCTTGGTGTTTTTTAAGGCTGTGCTCTAACCAACTGAGCTAACCAGCCAGCCCCCTGAACCCAGTACTGTTTAATTCCAAGGCACTCTCCTAACCACATCCCATGTTTCCCAGTTGGTGATGAAACTTGTACTTCCATATGCTTGGGATTGTAATCACCAGGATGATAATTCAGTACAACCCTTTGGATTAACCTCTAGCTGAGAAGAAAGATAAATTCTTGGTTTTACTCACATTTACCTTAATCATTTGTTTTTATTAGTAACAATAGAGGCAAAAGGATACTTTTCTAAAAAGACACTCATAACTTACAAAATATTTAGCTTTTATTAGTTGTCACAAAAGTTTCTGCAAAAAGACACTTCTGAAAAGAAACAGCAGAGGATTATAATGGTGCCATTTCCCATTCTGTAATTTATTTTAATGGCTGTCTTCTCTCATCTGCGGCAAGTGTGTCCTAAGACAACTTTATGGCTTTTTTTAAAAAAATGAAAATGTTCCTCGCTTTTCAGAAACCAAAAGGAAAAGCTATCACAGAAATGTTTTTCTTTTCTCTCTGTTCTGTGCTGCAAGTCATATGTTTTTGTCATGATTAAAGTCACTTTTTTCAAAGGAGTCCAGCTGTTGGAATGATCTAAATTGGAAGAGTGGAGAGGAATTGAAGAATTGCTTCTTTCTTCTTAAAAGCTAAGGGCAGCAGAATTTGGGCTGCACAAAGCTAGTATAGGAGCAGCAATGGAGGTGAGAACAGATCATCTAATTGCCTGTCTCTAGTTATTAGGATTATGGGGCCTATCTCTTTTTTCCTAAATGTTTACACTTACGGGAGAATTTTCCAGCTTCCTGAGAAAACAGTTTTTTTCCAAGAAAGATAAGAGTGTTTATTCTTTGCAGTCTCTATTCTACTGCAAGGAAGTATTGCAGGGTGGAAATAAGCCCTTCAATTATGAAGCAGCTCATTTCAAAGCAGCCGGGCTTACTTTTGTTGTCCGTTGCCTACTCATCCTACAAACTGTTCTTCATCAAAATAGTTAACTCTCCCCTGGTCTTCTCCCCTCCCCCTCCCAAGAATGGGAGGATGGAAGAAAACCATCAATACATGATCTATGTGGCAATGATAATCATTTGGCCTGTTTAGAGGTGCTTATGCAGAAACACAAGAAAACGAAGGGGAAGAGTATGTGAACTTCTAACCCTCTTCCCCACATGCCATCTGGTTGGTGGGTGGCATGAGCAAGTGTTCAAGTTCCCTGCAGTGGGCGTTTTTATGGGGCCAAATGACAAAGAGCCAAAGAGGGTAAGAACTTGTGAGCAGCAAGTGGAAAACTACCAAGAACTGCCCAACCACTCCTGCAACACACTTCACCGTGCCTGAGGGAGGGTAGCTTAGGTTTACTTCTCCAAATCCTGCAGGACCTGGCCACTCCAATGGGACTACCCTTTTGCAGTACAGGGAGCTGTATTGGTCCATTTCTGTCTCTTATAAGAAAATTCACAGAACTGGGTCATTTGTAAGAAAATGAAATTTATTGCTTACAGTTTCAGAGGTTGGGATGTTCAAATTCCAGGGAACACATTTGGTGAGGGTCTTCTTGATTGTGGCTTTACAGCAATGCAGGAGTCTCACAAGGTAGAAAATGGCGGAGGGGGAGAGAGAGAGAGAGGAAAGAGAGAGAGAGAGAGAGAGAGAGAGAGAGAGAGATATGCTCTCCTTTTAAAGCCCTCAGAACTACACCCCTGACCACCATTGTTAATCTATTCATTAATGCATGGTCCTATGATATAATCACCACTTTAAGGCTCAACCTTCCAGTCATCACAGTAGGACTTCCCACTCTCTACACTGTCACAGTGGTGGCCAAGTTTCCAATACCTGGAACTGTAGGGTCACAATTTAAGCTTCAATGAGTTTGGGTAGGACATTCAGTCCACAGCAGCTTTCCTGCCCCGCCCTCTTCTTAGCTCCTTTGCCCCAGTGAAGTGACACCTTATCAATTGGGGGGCAAGCAATGGATAGAGGATATTAATTATTGCTCACTGACTCCTGCCTGCAGTGCTGCCTGCAGCTTTTATGAACCCCACATTTTAAAACTGAAAAGGCATCTCTCTGGCTCAAAAGTGCCACAGAGGAAAATAATCCAATTGATCCCTGCTCTGTGGCTGTCTGAATGGATCTGCTAAATGTGTACTTGGAGAAGTGCAGTAAATGTTCTGAAAAATAGTCTGAGAACACAGGCCAGCCGCGCAGTGGCTCCATCAGGAATTCCAGAAGGCTTTACCTTCAGATTTACATGTTGGCTTCGGCATTTGGTGAATGCTTTCTGGGGAGATGAGAATATGGGAAGCCAAGCAGTAGCAGTAAAAATCAAATACATGTCAGCTGAGGATGGCTAATGCACTTGGGTTAGTGATTCGCATTTCTGTAGAACACCGTTCAGGAAGGCAGTGGGGTTTTGTAGAAAGCACACTGGGTTTGAAGCCATGAGAGTTTGGATTGGCCTGAGTTTTCCTCTTTTTGTGACACCCCAGGCAAGAAGCTTAACCTTTCTGAGTGTCTGTTAAAAGGGTACAATAACACCTGCCTATCTCAAATGAGATAGTGGATGTGAAAGTACTTTGTAAAACATATTACCATAAATACTATATAAATTCTTTATGTGACTTGTAAATAATGTAAGTTGTCAATTCATTTATACATTCAACAAACATGTAATGAACATCTCCTAGGAGCTGGTGATACACAAGCAGTAACAGACTTAATCCCTCTGCCCACAAAGTTTACAGCTGATGCTCACAAGTAAACGGGAAAATACCCTAAAACACGTTAAATGCTATGATGGGTAAATATAAATTGCATGGAAATTCATAAAAATGGCATTTAACCTGGACTTTGAAAATTTCCAGAAGGCTTCAAGGAGGGAGTGATGTCTAAGCTAATCTTAAATGTCATCTTTGCAGTGAGGACTCTCATGTCCATCTTGTTTAAAAACATAACACCGTATCCCCCTCCTGCTTTATTTTTCTTTATAGAGCCTATCTGACACACTTTATGTGTTTATGTCCTTATGTTTCCTGTCTCTCTCAACCAAAATATAAGCTCATAGGGTTAGCTATTTTTCTCATTTTGTTTCCTACTGTATCCTCAGTCCCTAAAATAGTTCATGTAACATAGTAGGTGCTCAACAGATATTTGTTGAATGGATGAACAAAATGTAAGTGTGATTTGGGCAGCCATGAAGGCAGGAAAGAATGTTCCAGGAGAGGAAAACCACAAACAAAGACCAGGAGGCAAAGTGCAGATGGTCTGGTTTGGCTACAGTGCTAACATGAGGGTGGAGTACGTGGAGATGAGGCTGGGGGGTAGGTTGGGCCAGATTATGACGGGACTTGTGAGCCACATTAAAGAATTTGGACTTTATCTTGAGGGTTATAAGGACAATTGAAGTCTTTAATGCGGAAGTGATTACAAGATCTGAATTTCCACATGGCTGGGAATGGGGAGACCATGAGGAAGCTCTTACAAGGGTCTGGGAGCAAGATAAGGATGACCTGAACTGGGACCATGGCCACGGGGAGAGGCGTTGGAGTGGCCAGGCTATGGTGGTTGATTGGGCATGGGGAACAAAGGAGAGGGAAGGCTCAGCAGTGAGGGGTGGAGGCAGATTCCCAGGTGGTGGTGCCATTCATGCAGTCGGGGAAGACAGCAGCAGAAGCAGGTTTGGGGTGAAGAAGATGAGTGTTCGGTGTGAGCCTGTATTAATTAGTCCATATTCCTGTTGCTCATAGCAGAGCACCTGAAAACTGAGTAATTTATAAAGAAATAGAATATATTTCTTACAGTTTTGAAGGCTGGGAAGTCTGTGGTCCAGGGGGCACATCTGGTGAGGGCCTTGTTCTGGGTGGGGGCTCTCTAGAGGGTCACGTGGTGATACATGGTGAGAATGGCAAGAGCAGGAGAGCTGACCTTCTCATCTGATCTCCATATAAAGCCATCAGGACTACGCCCATGACAACCCATTAAACTATCAACCCATTACTGCATGAATGGATCAACCCATTCACAAGGGCACAGTGCTTGTGATCCAGGCACCATCTTCTACCACCATATTGGGGGTTGAATTTCAACAGGAGCTTGGGGGAATGTGTTTTGTGAGTGTTTGTATGTGTAGGTCAGTCTAAAAGTGATCATTGAAGCCATAGGGGTGGTTGGAATATTCCAGGTAAGTGAGAAAAGGAGGAAACCTAGGGAAAGCCCTGAGAAATGCTAATAATGGAAGGATGGACAGAGGGAGAGAAGACCAAGAAGGAAAGTGAGAAAAGGATTTCAGAGAGGTCCAAGGAAGACTAGGAATAGATAGTGTCTCAAGGATCAAAGGTTTGGCCAGGTCAAGTTAGATATGAAAGTGTTGTAGGTTTGAATTGTATCCCCCAAAAGAAATGTTGAAGTCCTAATCTCTGGTACCTCTGAATGTGACCATATTTGGAAATAGGGTCTTTTTAGATATAGTCAAATGAAGTTGAGGTCATTCTACGTTAGGGTGGGCCCTAATCCAATCCCTGTTCTTATAAGAAGAGGGAAATTTGGACACAGAGACACAGAGACTAAGGCCATGTGAAGATAGAGGCAGAGATTGGAGTGATGCACCTACGAGCCAAGGAATGCCAAGGATGGCTGGCAGCCAGCAGTATAACATGTCTGAACAGGATCTAGTCTGAGGCACTAGGAAGGATAAGACATCAGTTTAAAAAGAGCCCCTATCAGAGCAACATGAATTCTGCTAAAATTGAAGGAAGAAAAAACATCAAATTTATGGTGAAGCTTGGGTGGAAGAATGGTGAAAATATTGATGTTTTATGAAAAGTTTATGGGGACAATGTCCCTAAATAAATCAGCAGTTTACAATTGGATAACTTATTTTAAGAAAGAGCGAGACAGTGTTGAAGATGAAGCCCACGGTAGCAGACCATCCCCATCAATTTGTAAGGAAAAAATTAATCTAATTCATGCCCTGATTGAAGAGGAACACTGATTAACAGCAGAAACAATAGCCAACACCATAGACATCTCAATGGGTTCAGCTTACACAATTCTGACTGAAAAATTAAAGCTGAGCAAACATTTTGCTTGATAGGTGCCAAAACTGTTATGCCCAGATCTGCTGCAGAAAAGAGCAGAGCTTACAATGGAAATTTTAGACAAGTAGAATCATGATCCTGAGGCATTTATTCAAGCAATTGTAACAGGAAATGAAACATGGCTTTACCAGTATGATCCCGAAGACAAATCACAACCAAAGCTATGGCTACCAAGAGGTGGAAGTGGTCCAGTCAAAGCAAAAGCAGACTGGACAAAAAAGGTTATGGCAACAGTTTTGGGGGATGTTCAAGGAATTTTGCTTGTTGACTTTCTGGAGGGCCAAGGAACAATAACATCTATGTTTGGAAAAGGTTAGCCAAATCTTTAGCAGAAAACACCTGGGAAAACTTCACCAGAGTCCTTCTGTACCGCAGCAAGGCTCCTGCTTATTCCTATATCAAACAAGGGCAATTTTGTGAGAGTTTGAATGGGAAATCATGAGGCATCCACCTTAGAGTCTTGATTTGATGCCTTCTGACTCCCTCCCCCCTGCCCAATCTAAAAAAATCTTTAAAGGGCACCCAGTTTTCTTCAGTTAATGTAAAAAAAGACTGCATTTGTTAAAATCCCAGGATTCTCAGTTCTTTAGGGATGAACTAAATGGCTGGCCACATTGCTTGCAAAAGTGTCTTGAATTTGATGAAGTTTATGTTAGGAAATAAGGTTTATATTTTTAATATTCTAATTCCATTTTTTCCATGAACTAACTTTTCAAAGTCCCTTTGTATATATATACATATGTGTGTGTGTGTGTGTGTGTATGTGTGTATTTTAAATTTTCTGTATCCACTTATCCATTGATGGAAACTTAGGTCAATTTCATATCTTGTGTATTGTGAGTAATGCTGCAATGAACATGGGAGTGCAGATATATGTTGGAGACATTGATTTCATTTCCTTTGGATATATACCCAGAAGTGGGATTTCTGGATCATATGGTAGTTCTATTTTTAATTTTTTTCAGGACCTTCCACACTGTTCTACATAATAATTGTACCAATTCACATTCCTGCAACCAGTGTACAAGGATTCCCTTTTCTCCAAAACTTGACAGTGCTTGTTATCTTTTGTCTTTTTGATAATAGCTATCCTGTCAGGTGTGAGGTGATATCTCATTGTGATTTTTTTTTTTCCTTTTTGTCTTTTTTTGTGACCGGCAACGGGATCGCAACCCTCGGTGTCGCGCTCGCACCGCGCTCAACCAGTGAGTGGACTGGTCTCTATATGGGATCCGAACCCTCGGCAGGAGCGCCGCCGCGCTCCCAAGCGCCGCACTCTACCGAGTGCGCCACCGGGCCGGCCCTTCATTGTGATTTTGATTTGCATTTTCATGATGAGATTTTATTTTATTTATTTATTTTTTTTTTCCTTTTTTCGTGTCCGGCAACAGATCGCAACCCTCAGTGTCGCGCCCGTACCGGACCGGGACCGGCAACAGGATCGCAACCCTCGGTGTTGCTCCCGCACCTCGCTCAACCAGTGAGCGGGAACCGGTCTGTATGTGGGATCCGAACCCTCGGCAGGAGCGCCACCGTGCTCCCAAGCGGCGCACTGTAGCAGTGCGCCACCAGGCCGGCCCGAGATTTTATTTTTAATATGAGGATTTGATCATATTTAAATGCTCATGGGAAAGAGCCATTGGAGAGGAAAACATTTTCTAAAAATATAAGAAAGGGAAGAATTTGTCAGTGAGCAAGTCGTCTGAAAGCCAACTGGTAAGTGTGGGATTCAGCGTAGAGCATTGGGATGCACAGGTGAAGACACAGGGGGTCTGGAGGTTTGGCTGCAGGAAGCCAAGCAAGTTCCTGCCTGAAGATCTCTGGGAGCTGGAGCACAAATGCATCCTGAGGGCAGGAAAGGCAGGTCCAGTTGGAGGTTTGAGAGGTGAGAACAAGCTGGTAGTAGCTGCTGGGCAGACAGGAGGACTGATGAAGGAAAGAAAAGAATGTGAGGCAGCCATAGAAAGCCCAGGCGGAAGTGGGGTTTGGCAGCATTGTGATGGCCTCCTCTCCCACCCACCTCCTTTTCCTTGCTGACTGAGCCCCTGTGTCAGGAATCCACCACTTAGGGAAGATGGCCCCTCTCTCCTTCTGCTGGATATTGCCAAGTCTGCAAGGGGATTAGGGTAATTAATGCCAACTGCTGTAACAAACACCCCCAAGATTTCAGTTGCCTAAACTCATACATTTATTTCTTGTTCAGTGGGTTAGTGGCTCTCCTCAAGGGAAGACTCAGGGATCCAGATTCCTTTTGCCTTGTGATGCTGCCCAATATATTATTTGCAGAAAGGGAAGAGAGAGGATGGGCCATTGTAGCTAGGGCTAGACTCATCCCTCTGATCCACATCCCATTGGCCAGAATCCAGACATATGTCCTCAACCAACAGCAAGGGAAGCTGGAAAATGTAATCTTCCTGTGTGCCCAGGTAGAAGATTGGAATTGGTCAGCACATGTGATGCCTGGAATGTGATGCCTGGAATTACGGCAGCCTTAGTGCAACCATGAGGGCAACTAATCTGACATGCTAAGGATGGAAGAGGGGGAAGATGCAAAGAACCTGGGTCCTTGATGACATCATTAGGCAACTGATTTAATGAACCTGGGGTTTTCCTTTCTCTAGATTTTTTTTTTCCTGTTGCCAAGGTTTTTTAGCTGGCAAATTGAGATTTTGTTACTTACAACCAAAAATAACCTCATTCAGAAACCATGATTCTAATTACAATTATTTAAACAACTTATTCACTTAGATTATTATATTTCATTTTAGGTGAAGAAGTAAAACAGTATCTAGTTTGTGGCCTGGGTTTCAGAAAACTCAACTGGGTTGATCTTTTTTGCAACCGCATTGGGAAACGGGAATCAAAATACTTTTTGTCTCAGGGTTGGACTGAATATTCGCATGAAATTCACATTCCGTAAGAAACAATCTAGAATACAGCTGTGCCAACTGGCATTTTAAACAGTCTGTCATTGACTGACCGTGCAGACGTGACCTGCTATGCAAACCTCTCCCTGCTCCTTCATTCCCTCACTTAGCTAATATTGACATAGGACCTACTATGTGTGATTGCTTCTATCTTCACCTGTTAGGTTGTGCACTACCCAAAAGAGATGTTTTCCTAATTTATATTTATACCCTTGTTACCTAGTATACAAGATTTGACACATAGATGGGACTTAAGTAAATATTTGTTGAATAAAGTTTGATCTGATCTTCCTGGGAGAATTGAAAATGAATGGTGTTTAGACAGTCCTGAAGTGGAATTCTGACTTCGATACTCTAATTGGGTGATCTTGGGAAAGTTACTTAATCTATCTGAGCCTCAGATTCTTACTTATCGAGGATAACAATCCATGACAGAGCATACATAAAGTGTCTAGTTTATCGCCTGGCACAAAACAGGCACATTGTAAGTGGTGATCTTCCTCCTCTTCCTCCTCCTCCTTCCAGCATGTTATATAGATCAAGCCACTCCCTATGTCCCAATTAATGAATATTCTAGAAACCCAAGTTTTATGTTAAATATAACTAAGTAGGTAAATCTACAGCCAGAAAATTGTGTAAAGAATATTGCAAATTATTTTTGGATTAGTTTCTGTTTTGGATGATCTATGATAGGGTTTCCTGCTATTAGTGAACCAACAATCTTTCATTTTAAAATCATATGTACTCAGAGCATTTCCCAGACACACAAATGCAAAGTAAAGGATTTTCTCCCCGTGTTTCAGATGGAGTATTTCTTTTTTTGACTGAGCTAAAAGGGTAGCTTAGAATCTAATCTCATGCTAATACTATAGTTTCTGACCAACTGTTCTTTTTCAGTTAAGTTATTTTTCTCACAATTGACCTGGGAGACACAATTTTATGACAAGGTTAGACAAGAGAAATTTATTCCTGCTGGCGGTTGCTGTGTAGGTGAGGCAGAGAGCTTGGTTTGTACTTCTTTTGTTTGATTTAAAGAGTGCTGCACTCAGCCAGAGCTTCTGGTTTGAGTCTCAGGTCTGCAGTTTAGCTGCCCTTTGGCCTTGGACATGTCACTTCAAACATGCGCTGGCCTCAGTTTCTTCTTTTGTAAAATTAGGGCTTTAGACCAGATAATTCAGGAGGTGCTCTAAATTCTATGCTAAGGGTTTCTTTGCCTCTTTCCTTTCCCCCTCTTGATTTCTTATTTCGATAAGAAATCTTACTGAATAATTCAAAAGAAGGACAGAGGCATGTGTATGAAGATAGTCAGTTCTCTATTTTTTCCCATGAGTAGTGGGGTGGAAAGGAAGAAAGAATTTATTTTATTTATTTTTTTTATTTTTATTTTTTCCTTTTTGTCTTTTTTCGTGACTGGCAACGGATCGCAACCCTCAGTGTCGCGCCCGTACCGGACCGGGACCGGCAACGGGATCGCAACCCTCGGTGTTGCTCCCGCACCTCGCTCAGCCAGTGAGCCGCCGGTCTGTATGTGGGATCCGAACCCTCGGCGGGAGCGCGGCTGTGCTCCCAAGCGGCGCACTGTAGCAGTGCGCCACCGGGCCAGCCCAGGAAGAAAGAATTTAAATGCCCAGTATGAAGGAAAAGGCTAAGTAAATTATGGTAAATCAATCAACTCAGTGAAACATTATCCAGTGATTAAAAGAGATGTTTATGAAGCCTCTCTAGCAAAATGGGAAAATGTTTTTGTATGATGCTAAGTGAAAAGGCAGAAGATAAATGATCCCTCTGCCATGATAACAACAATTTAGAAAATATACAGGAATTTGTACAAATTCTAGAAGAGAGTGTGAAAAGTGGAAACAGTTGATATATAAAAAATACGATTACTTTCTCACTTTTGGTGGAATAAGGGAAGTGTTCAGTACATTGCAGTTTTCTCATTGGGTGGTTTGTTTCGTAAATTTATCTAAGGTGGGCTAATTGCTTTTGGTGCCTTAAATGCTAGACGGTGCTGGGTATTAGCTAACCTCAAACAGGTTAAAAGCCTTCCCTTCTCTGTGTCTAAACTCCTTCCAAGAAGAGGGACAAAAATGTAAAATGTGTTCCCCAAATGGATTGGGCTTTGCTTTTCTTTCCCTGCCCTTTCTCTCTCTCTCTCTCTCTCTCTCTCTGGTTGTTGTTATTTACTTTTTCCCCAAATATTTTTTTTCCATTGAGGAAAATTTACATATGTGAAATGCACATATCTGAAAGGTACAGTTCCCTGAGTTTTGATAAGTGTATACACTTATGCAATCAACCCTTCAATCAAGATAATCAAGATACAGAATGTTTTCATTACCCTAGAAAGTTCTTTGCATCCCTTTCTAGTAAATCTCCTGGCCTCAGACAACCACTGTTCTGATTTCTACCAATGTAGATTAATTGTACCTGTTCTAGAATTTCACAACAATAGAGTCATATAAATGTCATTTTTTTGGCTAGCTTCTTTGGCTCAACATACTGTTTTGGCGATTCATCCATGTTCTTGTGTGTATCAGCAACTCATTGCTTTGTATTTCTAGGTAGTATATTCTTGTGGTGGGCCAAATAATGGCTCCAAAGATACCCAGATCCTAATCTCTGGAATCTATGAACGTTATGTTGCAAAAGGGATTTTGCATGTATGATTAAACTAAGGATCTTGAGATGGCAAGATTTGCTCAGATTATTCAGGTGTACCGTAAATGTAATCACAAGCAAGAGGGAAGCAGAGGGAGAACTGACTACTGAAGAGGAGTAGGCAACGTGACCACAGAGGCAGAGGTTGGAGTGACACACAAGCCTCGGAATATAGGAGGTCACTGGAACTGTAAGGCAAGGAAACAATTCTCTCAGAGCTTCCAGACGGAAGCAGCCCTGTTAATGCCTTGACTTTAGCCCAGTGTAATTGAATTCAGACTTCTGACCTCCAGAATTGTAAGATATAAATTTGGGGCCGACCCTGTGGCGCACTCGGAGAGTGCAGCGCTGGGAGTGCAGTGGTGCTCCCACCGCGGGTTTGGATCCTATGTAGGGATGGCCGGTGCACACACTGGCTGAGCGCGGTGCGGGTGACACCAAGCCGAGGGTTGTGATCCCCTTACTGGTCACAAAAAAAGACAAAAAAGAAAAAAGATATAAATTTGTGTTGTTTGTTTAAGCCACTAAGTTTGTAGTAATTTGTTACAGTGACAATAGGAAACTAATATAGTTCCATTCTATGGATATACCACAGTGTGTTTATACATTCACCCCTTCATGCATTCGGGTTGTTTGCTGTTTGGGGCATTATGAACAAAGCTGATAGAAACACTGTTATACAGGTCCTTGCGTGGACATATGTTTTCATCTCTCTTGGGTAAATATACCTAGGAGTGCAATTGCTGGGGCATATAGTAAGTGTATGTTTAATTTTATGAGAAACTTTTAGTTTTCCCATGTAGCTGTACCATTTTACACTTATAGTATGAGATCTGACCCTCTTAAAAAAAAATAACAGGAAGGCTGGGGTCATTCACCCCAAAGGGAAAGGGTTCAGTGAGAGTCAATTCATGGGTCTTTTCTGGATGATTCCAAATCCTGATTGTACTTCCAGAGTCCTAAGCATAAATGCTAGTACAGATTTATGCCTGGATTATTCTTTCTTTTCTTGAAAAAGAAATGGTACATCTGACTAACTGCCCCATCTTCTCTCTCTTCCTCCGTCCCTGTGCTTTCCATTAGCACACACTGTACTTTCTCTGTGGGTGGGAGTCACACCCCCAGAGACCTGGACAACCCAGGGAGCAGGAGCCAGCAAGTCTAGACCTCAGGGTCCTGAGAGCAATACAGTAAACAAGTACGCAGCATGCCGAATGCCTTTCCTGCATGGGGCAGTCAACCATATTATTCTTCAGTTAATGGAATTTTCTTGCTCCTCTAAAGTAGAAAAACACTAGTAGCTTAGAAGCCTCCCACAACAGTAGTTGATAAAACATTCAAAAAACAGGGAGCAGGGAGGGAGAGGGGGAAATCCCCCTGGATCTGTTTTTTTTGGGGGGATGGGGCACAGAGCTGTTGTTATTTTTGCTTTTGTTTTTTTTTGCCTCAAGAAAATTTGCTAGGGCTACTTCCAACTTCGAACCCTCCAGATTCCAGAAGCCTTCTGAAGTTAAGCTCAAGAACAATGAGGTGATTGTTTTTCAGGTGCAATTTTCGTGAGCCAAGTTTTGACTCCTGAAAGAGGATCTGGAATTTGGGGGTCAGCTGCTTCATTCTCCCAATGGTTCTCAAACTTGTTCAGGTCCATGGATCTTTAAAAACAAACTGGTTCATCAGCTGGCTAAAATACTTTTCCCATCTCTTGCTTTTATAATACCTTTGTACTAATACCTTGCAAAGCACGTAAACTTCCAAGCACACCTTCTTCCATACAAATCTGTGTTATATTCTGAAACGTCATTTGGAACTGCTGGGTTTATATCTACATAGACCCTGATGTACTCCTATGGTCGGCTGGCCATACTGAAAGCACTGGGAACTCAAGACTCCAGCTGTCATTTGTGACCAGCCAGAAGAATCATCTTGTACAGTATTATTAGGGCTGGATCCAGCCCATTTTTAGTCCTGGAGTTGAGGAGCTCAGTGATTGTCTCTTTGGCAGTAACCCAATGGGCTCCCCTCCCAGGCCTGGCCGGATGTTGGCCTGGAAGCCCTCTTTGCACATGGCGGTGCAAGTCCTCTCCCCGCTGTGTAGTCATAATAGCTCTGGAATGCAAGCGCAGCATGTGGTATAGACACATACGTGGTCCTCCACAGGGTTAGAATGAGTTTGCACAGACATGGAGACCTCATGGGAGGCACAGTACATTGCCTTGCAAAGGAGGTTATTTGGACAAGCCCCCAGGCTTAATGCCAAGCAAGAGGTGGAATTGTGCATTTAACTCATCTTGGCATAAAAGTGTTGCACCAGGGTATATTGCCTTTTCTCCCAGAGTATCCTTCTATTTTTTTCCTGACATTTGTACTCCCATGTTTATTGACGCATTATTCACAATAGCCAAGTTGGGGAAACAACCTAAATATTCATCAGATGAATTCTATATTGGACTCATACCATCACCAGCTATTTGTTGTGCCTGGCGTGATTATACTTGCTGGACCGACATCATCTCTTTATTTTCTCACCATACCTGGAAGGTAGGTAGGGAAACAGCAGGGCTGCTTCTTCTATGTGCCCACATTTTTCTCTCTCTTTCCAAGCTAGGCACCCAGAGAACCCACAACTTGTGGTTCTGGAATGTAAGAGCAGTGTGGGGTTTGAGCATACACATGCCTGTCCTCCTCACGTTGAGTTTGGCAGCAAAAAAGTGGATATCCTGGGGGCAGCCACAGTGCAGCATGGCATTGTGAAAAGAACAAGGTATTTGGGTCAGAAGATGAAGATGTGAATCAAGTCATTTACCTCTGCTGAGTCCCCACTTCCTCATCTGTAAAACAGAGGTCGTCACTCTCACTTCCCACCAGGGCTGTGGTGAAGATCAAAGGAAATCTTGTGAATGAAAGGGCTTTGTCAACTGTGAGAGCCATATAGGTGAGGGTGGTTATTGCTCTTGGTTGGGAGGTTGATACTCATTCAGGCAGCATGAGAGAGTACTTATCTTTAGCAGAAAATGGCACCCAATGAGGAGAGAAGCATCCCTGGGTGATACCCAAAGAGGAGGTTGCACCCAGAGGAGGTTAGTACCCAGGGAGGGGTTTGTACCTGGTCAGGAGGATGGTATACAATGAGGAGGTTATTACTCAGGGAGGATGGTGGCACTCAGTGGGGAGGTTGGTACCTGGGGAAGGGGATGGTACCCAGAGGGGACGTTGGACCTTGGAGAGGCTCCTCACCTGACTTGGGCTGTGGAAGGGTCCTAATGGCAGAGGTCAGATGAGATGGAAAGAGATGGTTTGTGCAGTTCTTCATATTTAAATAAAAAAGCAGCAGCATGTTCCAGACCTTTAGTACCCTGCCCATGGTGAGGTGTTTTAGAGTGTTCATTTGTCCACATTGGTTTTAGATTTCTGCCCAAGGAATACTAGTTAAAATTAAAGTCAACATTATTGTGATCAAACTGATCTCATATTTCTCCTTCCTGGAAATACTTATAATTCCTTAAAACAATGTTTCATTTTACCACAAGTCCGGTGGCATTTTAAAGTGTAATAAAAAACCCACCATCCTTTTCCTGCTTCCTGCTCCTGGTGTTTTGCAGAAGACTGCAGAACACACATGGACTTTCCATCAAGGGGAGAGAGCTCTTGCTTTATTTTGTGCATCTTCATCTTTTCTGAAGTGAAGTGCTATGACAGACCCATAGATGCTGGAGACTCAGGTTGGATCAGAGGTGAATGAGTGTGTGGTGTGCTTTTGTATCCCGCTGACACGTTCCAGAGCTACAGTTAGATGGGTTGTTAGGCCACTTTGGATCTGGAGCCATTCATTCACCCAACAAACTTCACTGACACACCCTTCACCCCCCACGTGCCTGCATTTGCACTTGTGGTCAGGGCCAATATTTGGCAGGTGCCTCTCAACCTGTTAAAATATTGAGCTGCTTTCACACTGGTTGACAAACAACCACTGTCTGTACACTTCCGAACCTCCCCAAGGAGGTTCTATTCTAATTGGTGTCCACTCTAATAGACGGTTGCTTGTTATTACACTGATTGTTAAACAGTTGTCACCCCAGCTTATGGAACAATTAAAACTAATCCCCACCCAAGAAGATGGTGGAAGATATCATGCCTTCCTTTACCTGGAGAAGTCCCCATGATTCTTTCAGGATGAGAGGAGCTCTACCTGAACACTATCTTTGTTTAGGTGCCTGATATAACCCAGTTTGGAGAAGAAACTCTGTTGACGTGATACAAGGACCAGAATTAATGTCTGCTATGTTTTTTGTTGTTGTTACTAAGAAAGCCACTGGAATAATTCAGCTAGATAAAGTAAGCAGACATATGGCTTTTAAAATACCAAGTTAGTTCAGTGAGGCAGTGTTCAGTGTTCCATCTGACACAGTAGGAATTCAATGAAGGTGGCATCATTGTCTTTGATGTCAGAAGTGCCTGGGGTTGTGGTCTATGTTAGAGTCTAGGGACATGGCAGAGGCGAAATTCAGAAAGCAATTCTAAGGTTTTTCAGAAGGTTTTTCAACCCTGAACCCACAGTTGATCACCGTGGGACATGCCCATACTAGAAATCTCTCATTAGTTTTGTATATTTATTTATTTTCTCCTGGTAATATAAAATTACTTTTTTAAAACTTAGAATACCTGAAAGTACATACTTCCCCCACCTGAGGCACTGCCAACCCTTTCCCTCACCTTCTCCCAAAAAATCTCTGTTAATGATTCGATGTGTGCCTTTTCTAACGCCTGTATGCTTAACACATATAGCTCCTATAATCCTCTTAGTTTCACTTAAAATACTGCAGGCAACTTTGTTGGTGGATGGTGAGGTGCTCCCTCAGATCCTGCTTCACATGTAGCCACTTATTCCCCAACTGTCGCAAAGTTGATTGGTGACAGGTCTCAGCTAAGTTCTCCCCCAGGAGTTGCCCTTGGCCAAGGTTACACCTTCTCCCTGGGGGCAGGTCACATCCAAGGGCTGGTCAATGCGGAACATAGAGGCTCAGATTTCACTCTGAAAAGTCTTTCCAGCTCCAGAATTTCCTGAGACCTCCGTTCCAACTGCGTCTCAGTTTCTAATTTCTTCTGTCCCCTCCTGCTGTCCTCACTCCACCACAGGTGCTTATTGTCCCTGAGCACCTTTCCCCATAAAACTCCAGCCTAGAAATCTCCATCCCACTTTCTGTTTCCTAGGAACCAGTCTAAGACAATGCACTCTCTTCTCAATATCTGCAGAGTGAGTAGTTCACTGTATAGAATCTAAGACACAAGTGAGTTTAGTCTCATTCCTATAACCATGTTTTATATTTTCTCACTGTTATTCTTTCCTGCTGTTTTCTTCCAATTTCTAATGGATTTAATTTTGTTTTATTTTACCATATTAATAGTTTCCATTGTACTATTTTTCTTCTAGAGCAACACTGTCCAATAGAAATATATTGAGAGCCACATATTTAATTTAAAATTTTCTAGCAACCACAAAGTCATGATTCATTGGGGATCATCTTTGAATTCTGCTTTCCACAAACATTAAAAAATGTTTAATGAAGCAAAATTAATTTTAATAATACATGCTATTTCATCAAATATAACCAAAATATTACCATTTCAAAATATAGTCAGAGTGAAAATTATTACAGAGATATTTTACACTCCTTTTTTTTGTGTTAAGTCTTTGAAATCCAGCGTGTTTTATACTTAGAGCACATCTTAATTTGCTCTAACCACATTTTAAGGGTTCAATTGCCACATGTGGCTAGTGGCTACCGTACTGCACACTTCTAGAGGTTTGAAAGTCTCCATCAAATTTATATTCTAGCACATCAGCAAAAATATGAACTAAGAACCTCCAGAAATTCTCTCCTCTATAAAATCAACAAGAAAACTAACAAAAAATGTTCGAGTCAACTTTTTCAGAACACTGGAAATTAACAAAGGCTGGCAGCAATCTAGGGAGTATTTATTCAGCTGAATCTTGGTAAGAACAGTGAGCTTTGTGGCATTTAAACTTGCTGTATTCCTATACTTTGCTCCTCAGAACCACAGTAGCCTTGAAATCTCACAGCCTTCAATCATAGTGACCAGAGTGAAAAGCCTAGCAGCCACTGAAAGGGACAGGATGTGCTTAGAGCTACTTCAAAGCCCCATTCTCAGAGAGTTGTCATTACTTGGTCCATCTGGTGGTTCCCTGGAAGACCCCACTTGCAAGATTGTCTTTAGTTGAGCTGAATCAGAGCTTGTCCAGTGCAAACAAGTCTTTGTTGAAAACAATCAGAGTCAATTATTCAACATCACGGCTGCCTGAGGTGTTGAATAATAGTGGGACAAAGAATAGGCTAACCACACAGCTTAAAAAGAAGAATTAAAAAAAAAAATAGGAAAAGCAGGGTAATGAGATGTCCTTGGGGGAGCTTTGAAAACTTTCAACTTATTCCTGGGAATCTAGAAGGCCATGCAGATGTGTGGGACTGTGCGAATGCCCAGGACAGTGTGTGTGTTCAGGAAATACCTGATAAAGCTCTACTTCTCATCTTTGACCTTGAAGCTCTGCTCAAGCAGGAAGTGAAAACACACAGAACTTCTTGGCAAAGACTGAGAGCCTTACTGTTTCCAGTTATCTAAGGAAATCTCTGTTGTTCCATTAGCTAACCACTAAGCTAACTCATCAGAGACTTCAATGGCTACACACAACAAAGAATATACACTTTATAGAATTAGTTCAGGAGAGTCAGTAAAGAAACAAACAACCTCAATAATAAAGTGTGAACCTGGAAAGAAACTGAGGCATGGCTTAAAAAACAAAGAGTTTATTTGAGCCAAATTGAGTGACTGCAGCCCAGAGGCACTTTCAACCTACCTTGAGAAGTGCTCTGGAGAAACAAAGAAGAAGTTGGGCTTATAAAAGAAAAAGGACCAATCAGAAGGAAAGGTGGTTACAAAAACTGTCTGTATAACATTATGATTGGTGCTAGCATCTGCAAGTAGTCTTGGCAGTAAGGGATTGGTTGTAACAGTTCATGAGATGATCCTCAGCTGGAAATTCTTCATTTTGACAGGAGGTATGTGGAATAACAGTCAACAGATGGTCGGCAGATGTGTTGGTCATTATTCTTCCAGGAGGTTGTGACCCTCCTGATTGATTAGAAAAGTTTAAAAGTTCAGGGAGTCTTTGGATGTGATTGATTGTAGAGTTCAAAAATTCAAGAGTGCCCTTGGATGAGATGGGCCTGAAGCTTAAGCTAAAATGGCCTCCTGACTCCATTTTACGTGCCTTGACCAAACTGATGCCATATTTCCAGTATTGCTACTTTATATTATTTTAAATGTCCAGTTTTCAACAAAAAATTATGAGACATGCAAAGAAACAAGAAATTATGTCTCATATGCAGGGAAAAAAGCACTCAATATAAATTGTCCCTGAGGAAGCACAGACTTTGGATTTACTATACAAAGTTTTTATTTATTTTTTAATAAAAGAAATTAAAATTATTAATGTAATATAATATGTATCATATGTAATATTGTGTGTAATATTAAGACTAAGTAAGGAATACAGTTCAAGACTTACATTAAAAATACATGCTTTCATTATTTCACTGCACTGTATTCTTATGAAGGTATACATGTAAATGTATATATAGTAAAAAATAAATGGGTTCACTTTTAGCAGGTGAAGAGCTATGTTGCCAAGAAGCTCATGGCTATTAATTAATGAAGGCTTGATCTTAATTTTAGTAGTTCTTACAAACTAAGTTTTTCTAATATAATTTCTATCACATACCTTCATTAGTTGATTTTTAGTTTATTCTTTTTTATTGAAATGCATTGATTACACATATTTGTAGGGTACAGATAGGGTACAGTTGAATATCAATACCTGTATACAATGTGTGATGATCAAATCAGGGAACGTAGTATATTCATCATTACAAAACTTAATCATTTCTTCTTTGTGGTGAGGACACTCAATATCCTCTCTTCTAGCCATTTGATAACATTTAGTAAATTATTGTTGATTATAGACGGCTAGCTTGACTATACACCAATAGAATTTATTTTTCCTATCTAGCTCTCTTGTGTCGATTTACCAACCTCTTGCTATCTCCCCAACCCCTTCCCTTTCCCTACCTCTAGTACTCACAGTTCTGTTTTCTCCTTCTGAAAGTTCAACTTATTACTTTGTTTGTTTGTTTGTTTATTTTTAACTCCCACTTATGACTGAGAACCTGAGGTATTTCTCTTTCTGTGCGTGGATTATTTTACTTAACATAATTTTCTCCAAGCTCATCCACGCTGCTGTGAGTGGCAGAATTTTATTCTTTTTTATGGCTGAGTAGTATTCCATTGTGCATATACACCACAATTTTTTTTTTTTTGGACCGGTAAGGGGATCTCAACCCTTGGCTTGTTATTGTCAGCACCACGCTCAGCCAGTGAGCAAACCGGCCATCCTTATATAGGATCCGAACCCGTGGCCTTGGTGTTATCAGCACCGCACTCTACCAAGTGAGCCATGGGCCAGCCTACACCACAATTTTTTTTTTTTTCCTTTTTGTCTTTTTTCGTGTCCGGCAACGGATCGCAACCCTCAGTGTCGCACCCGTACCGGACCGGGACCAGCAACGGGATCGCAACCCTCGGTGTCATGCCTGCACCTCGCTCAACCAGTGAGCGGGAACCGGTCTGTATGTGGGATCCGAACCCTCGGCGGGAGCGCCGCTGCGCTCCCAAGCGGCGCACTGTAGCAGTGCGCCACCGGGCTGGCCCTACACCACAATTTTTTTAAGTCCAGTTGTCCATCAATGGACATTTAGGTTGGTTTCCATATTTGGCTATTGGGAAAAGAGCTGCAATAGACATGGGAGTGTAAGTATCCCTTCAACATGATGATTTCTATTTCTTTGGGTATATACCCAGTAGTAGGATTGCTGGATCATATGGTAATTATATCTGTAGTTGTTGGAGAAACTTCCAGACTGTTTTTCATAATGGCTGTACTAATTAACAATCCCATCAACAGTGTATAAATACGGAAGGGTTCCCTTTCCTCTGCATCATCACCAGCATTTGTTATTCTCTATCTTTTTGAAAATAGCCAGTCTATCTGGGGTGAGATGGTATATCAATATAGGTTTGATTTGCATTTGTCCAACGATTAGTGATGTTGACCATTTTTTCATACTGCTGCTGGTCATTTGTATTTCTACTTTTGAGAACTGTCTTTTCAGCTCTTTTGTCCGCTTTTTAATTGGATTAATTGTTTTTTAACTATTAAATTGTTTGAGTTCCTCACATATTCTGGATATTAATCCCTTGTTGAATGCATAGTTTGCAAATATTTTCTCCCATCCTGTAGGTTGTCTTTTCATTCTGTTGATTGTTTTCCTTGCTGTGCAGAGAATTTTAGTTTCAGAGTCCCATTTGTTTATTTTTTCTTTTGTTGCCTGTGCTTTTGAGGTCTTGTTCATAAAGTCTTTGCTCAGTCCTATATCCTGAAATGTTTTGCCTGTGTTTTCTCCTAGCAGTTTTATAGTTTCAGGTCTTATATTTAAGTCTTTAATCCATTTTGAGTTGATTTTGGTATATGGCAAGAGTTAGGGGTTTACTTTCATTCTTCTACACACAGATGTCCAGTTTTCCCAGCACCGTTTATCAAAGAAACTGTCCTTTCCTCAATGTGTGTTTGTGGTGCCTTTGTCAAAGTTCAGTTGGCTGTAATATGTGGACTAATTTCTGGGTTCTCTATTCTGTTCCATTTAACCATGTGCCTGTTTTCATGCCAGTACCATACTGTTTTGGTTTCTACAGCTTTGTAGTATATTTTGAAGTCTGGTTACTGTAATGCCTCCTGCTTTATTTTTTTTCTCAAGATTGCTTTGGCTATTCAGGGTCTTTTGTTGTTCCATATGCATGTTATGATTGCTTTTTCTATTTCTGTGAATAATGTCATTGGTATTTTGATGGGGGACTGCATTGAATCTGTAGATCACTTTGAGTAGTATGGACATTTTCAAAAGAATAATTCTTCCAATCCATGAACATGGAATGTCCTCCCATTTTTTGTGTCCTCTTTAATTTCTTTCATCAGTGTTTTGTAGTTTTCATTGTAGTGATCTTTCACCTCCTTGGTTAAATTTATTACTAGGTATTGTATATTTTTTTGGTAGTGATTGTAAATGGGCTTGTTTTCTTCATTTCTTTTTCTGCTAGTTTGTTGTTGGTGTATAGAAATGTTACTGATTTTTGTATAGTGATTTTGTATCCTGCAATATTACTGAATTCATTTATCAGTTCTAAGAGTTTTTTGGTGGAGTCCTTAGGTTTTTCTATATATAACATCTTGTCATCTGCAAACAGGGACAATTTGACTTCATTTTTTCCAATATGAATACCCTTTATTTTTTTCTCTTGCTCAATTGCTTTGGCTATAACTTCCAATACTATGTTAAATAGGAGTGGTGACAGTGGGCATCCTTGTCTTCTTGTCCTGTTCTTAAAGGAAAAGCTTCAGCTTTTCCCCATTCAGGATGATGTTAGCTGTGGGTTTGTCATATACAGCTTTTATTGTGTTGAGATACTTTCCTTCTATACCTAATTTGTTGAGAGTCTTTATCATGAAGGGATGTTGAATTTTGTCAAAAGCTTTTTTGGTGTCTCTTGAGATGATCACATGGTTTTTGTCCTTGATTTTGTTGATGTGGTATATCACATTTATTGATTTGTGTATGTTGGACCATTCTTGCATTCCTGGAATGAATCCCACTTGATCATGATGTATAATCTTTTTGGTGTGCTGTTAGCTTGTGTTTGCTAGTATTTTGCATGTAGATTCATCTAGGTTATTGGCCTGTAGTTTTCTTTTTTTATTGTGCCTTTGCCTGATTTTGGTATCATGGTGGTACTGGTCTCATAGAATGAGTTTAGGAGAATTGCTTCTGCTTTGATATTTTGGAATAGTTTGAAAAGAATTGGTATTAATTATTTTTTTTAAAGTTTGGTAAAATTCAGCAGTTAAGCCATTTCGTCTTGGGCTTTTCTTTGCTGGGAGTCTGCTGTTTTTTGATTCAATCTCATTGCTTGTTGTTGTTCTGTTCAGGTTTTCTATTTCTTCTTGGTTCATTCTTGGTAGTTTGTATGGATCCTGAAATTGATCTTCTTCTTCCATATTTTCAAATTGGCTAGCATAAAGTTATTCATAATAGTATCTAATAATTCTTTGTGTTTCTGTAGTATCAGTTGTAATGTCTCCTTTTTCATTTCTGATTTTTGTTATTTGGGTCTTTTCTAAGTGAGTCAAACTAATGGTTTGTCAACTTTGTTTACCTTCTCAAAAAACCAACTTTTGTTAATCTTCTATTTTTCATTTCTATTTTATTTAGTTTTGCTCTACACCTTATTATTTCTTTCTGTTTGCTAATTTGGGATTGGATTATTCATGTTTTTCTAGTTCTTTGAGGTGTAACATTAAATTGTTTATTTGAAGTCTTTCTACTTTTTTGATATAAGCACTTACTGCAATAAATTTCCATTTTTGTCCTGTTTTTGCAGTATCCCATAGGTTTTAATATGATATGCTTTTATTTTCATTTGTTTCAAGAAATTTTTTGACTTCCTGATTAATTTCTTTTTTGACCCATGGGTCATTTAGGAGCATGTTGTTTAATTTCCATGTACTTGTATAATTTCCAAAGTTTTTCTTGTTATTGATTTTTAGTTTTATTCTGTTGTGGTCTGAAAAGATATTCAAAATTATTTCAATTTTTAAAAATTTGTTGAGACCTGACTTGTGGCCTCAAGGGAGGTCTATCCTGGAGAATGTTTTATCCTGGAGAATGTGCCATGTACTTATGAGAAGAATTCTGTAGTTGTTAGGTGAAATGTTCTGTAGATATCTGTTAAGTCCGACTGGTCTAAAGTGGAGTTTAAATCCAGTGTTTCTCTGCTGATTTGTTGTCTAGATGATCTGCTCAATGTTGAGTGAGAGGTATTGAAGTCCCCAACTATTATCATATTAGGATCTATCTCTCTCTTTAGATCCAAAAACATTTGCTTGATATACCTGGGTGATCTGATATTGGGTGCATATAGATTTATAATTTTCATGTCCTCTTGCTGAATTAATCCCTTTATCATTATATAATAACCTTTTTTGTCTCTTTTTGTAATTTTTGGTTTAAAGTCTATTTTATCCAATATAACTATGGCTACTCCTGCTCATTTTTGGTTCCCATTTGTGTGATATATCTTTTTCCATCCATCCACTACTTGTCTGCATGTATCTTTATAGGTGAAGTGAGTTTCTTGCAGTCAGAATATAGTTGGGTTTGGTTTTTTTTTTTTTTTCCTTTTTGTCTTTTTTCGTAACCGGTAACAGGATCACAACCCTCGGTGTCGTGCCCGCACTGCGCTCAACCAGTGAGCGGACCGGTCTCTATATGGGATCCGAACCCTCGGCGGGAGCGCCGCCACACTCCCAAGCACCGCACTCCACCTAGTGCACCACCAGGCTGGCCCAGGGGTTTGGTTTTTTAATCCATTCAGCCAGTCTATATCTTTTAAGTGAGGAATTAAATCCATTTACATTCAAGGTTGGTATTGAAAGGTATTGCCTTACTCCTGGCATTTTATTGATTTTTTTATGGTTGTTTCATATATATTTTGTTCCTTTGTTTCCCTTTTATTGTTTGTTTTTGGTGGGTTTTTTTTGTTTGTTTTTTGTGTTTTTTTTGTAGTGATAGGATATATTCTCTTTCTCTTTCTCATTTATGTATCTACTCTGCCGGTGAGTTTTGTTCTTTTTTGTGTATTCATGATGGTTATTATCATTCTTTGGATTCCAGATGTAGACTCCCTTGAGGATTTCTTGCAGGGCTGGTCTTATGGTGGTGAATTCCCACAGTTTTTGTTTGTCTGTGAAAGATACTATTTCTCCTTCATTTCTTAGGGATAGATTTGCTGGGTATAGTATTCTTGGCTAGCAGGGTTTTTTTTCCTTTAGTACTTTGAATGTGTCATCCCATTCTCTCCTGCCTGTAAGTTTTCTGCAGAGAAATCTGCTGTTAGTCTGATGGGGATTCCCCTATAGGTGACTAAATGCTTTTCTCTTGCTGTTTTAGAAATCTCTTTGTCTTTGCCTTTGCCTTTTGACAACTTAACTATAATGTGTCTCAGAGAGAACATTTTTGGTTTGATTCTGTTTGGGAATCTTTTGGCTTCTTGGATCTGGAAGTCCATACTCTCTCAATACTTAGAAAGTTTTCAGCTATTACTTCATTAAATAGGTTTTCAATGCCTTTTCCTTTTCCCTCCCCTTCCAAAAAACCCATAATTCAGATGTTTGTATACTTATGGTTATCCCATAGATCTTGTAAGCATTCCTCATTTTAAAAAATTCATTTTTCTTTATTTGGCCACCTGGGTTATTCAAAAAAGCCTGTTTTCAAGTTCAGAAATTCCTTCTTCTGCTTGCTCTAACCTTTGCTTAAGCTGTCAGTTGTATTTTTTTAATTTTATTGAACGAATTTGTCAGTTCCAAGAATTCTACTTGGTTCTTTTTAAGGATATCTGTCTCTTGAATTTCTCCTTCAGATCCTGGATTGTTTTTCTCATTTTGTTATGTTGTCTATCTGAATTTTCTTGCATCTTATTGAGTTTCCTTAAGATTATTTTTTGGAATTTCTTTTCAGGCATTACATAGGTTTACTGTTTTTTGGAGCCTGGCACTAGAGAAGTATTGTATTGCTTGGGGTGTGTCATATTTTCTCATTGTTTCATATTTCTAGTATCCCTACAGGGATGTCTGGGCATTTGGTGGGGCAGTTACTTCATCTAATATTCTGGAGTAGCTTTTAAGGGGAGAGAGTCCTTCCTTCCTGTGCTCTATAGTGAGAGTTGTATAGGATGTTTTAGGTTTGCTTCCACTAGACACAGTAGTGTAGTCTCTGTGTGATTACTCTGACTGTATTCAATGTTGGAGTTGTCTGTGAGTGCCTCCATGGCCTAGGTACTACTGCACTCAGCAGTTCCTTCCTCAAGTGAGTAACACTGGGCTGGGTTGTTGGGGTTGTAGATGAGGTCTCGAGCTCTTGGGGGAAGCATTAGTTAAAAGCCTGTCACTACTCGGCTGAAGTGGGTGAGCCTGGGTGGGCTTTCTGGAGGTTTAGATTTGGATCCTGATAGATGCACTGGAGTGCTATGAAGCTCCTCAGCTTAAATGGGTGACCGTGGGTGGAATTTCTGGGGGGTCAAGATTAGGACCTTGGAATTGGAGGGAGACAATGAAATGCTCAGCAGCTCCTCAGCTAGAGTGGATGACTCAGCGGAGTCACTGGGGTTTTGGGTTGCACTCTGTATACCCAAAGGAGGGGTTGGGGTGCTCTGTAGCTCTGAAGCTGAAGTGGGCAACAGTGGGTGAGGTTGCTGGGGCCATGGGCAGGACCCTATGCCTCTAGGAGAGATGCTGGGGTGTGCAGCAGTTTCACCATTGAAGTGGGCCACTCTGGGTGAGGTTGCTGGGTTTGTGGGTGGGCCCTGCACCCTTAAGAGGGACACTGCATTGCTCTGCAGCACCACTGTTACAGTGGACCACTCTGGAAGAGGTGGTAGCAGTTTTGGGTGGGACTCTTCACCCCCCAGAGGAATACTAGGACTCCCTGTAGCTGTTCAGCAAAAGAGGGCCACTCTGGGTAAGCTTGCTGTGGTCATGTGTGGGGACTCTGCACCTCCAAGAGAGATGCTAGGGTTCTCTACAGCCACTTGGCTGAAGTGGGCCCCTCTGAGTGAGGCCGCTATACTTGTGGACAAGCTCCTGTGACCCAAAGAGAGGCACTGGATCACTCTGAAGCTACTAAGCTGGAATGGGCTGCCCTGTGTGAGGTCACTGGGTCTGTGGGCAGCTGCTGTGCCCCCAAGAGAAATGCTGGGTCCCTCTGCAGCATGCCCTGCTGGGGCAAGCAGCCCTGGGTGGGCTCATTTAGTGTGGCAGTTGGGGATTTATGCCCCCAAGAGAGGTGTGAGGGGCCTACATAGCCTCCCTGCTGGGGTGTATAGGTCTGTGTGTGTCTGCTTTAACCAAATAGTGATTCAGCACAGCTGTGAGAGTTGTGAGGGTGCTTCACTGAAGAGGGCGAGGCCACCAGCAGTGGCAGTAGGCCCTGATTGGTCAGCTCTTAGGCTCCAGAAAGACAGTATCCCAGTGCCCTTAAGAGAGATTATGGGTTCCTCTGCAGCCCCCTTGCTGGGGTGGGCAGCTCTGGGCAGGCTCATCAGTGTTGTGCTCCTGAGAGAGGTGCATGGGGTCTCCACCACCTTCCTGCTCAGGTGCACAGATCTATGCCTATCTGCTGGGGCCACAGAGTGATGCTGTGCAGCTGTGAGAATTGCAAGGTGCTTCATTGAAGAGGATGGGGCCACCAGCAGTGCTCAAATGCCCCAATTAGTCAGATTTCTGGCTCCAGAAAATGTGTGCACCTGCCCACTCTGTCCTGAGGGTACCCCCTTGCTGCACTGGACCACCTGTTCCTGGAGCACAGGACACTGTGTGGCCTTGGGTGTATGTGACCCAAAGCAATGATGAGACCTCAGGGCTGTGGAACTGCTGGGGCTGTTGGGCCCCAAAGCAAAATGCACTCGGGTGTTGGGTATGATCCCAAAATGGCAATTGCTGCAGCAGCCTGGGACCCAGGGATTGGGGGTGGCTCAGTGTGAACTCCCTCCGCAGATCAATTCAGTCACTTGCACTCCCAGCAATTCCCCACACTGGGTGTGCTGCCCATGAAAGCAGCACAACTCCTCTGTGGTTTGGACCGCTGGCACCATAATGCCATAAAACTCACCTCTCTCTTGCAGGCAAAAATTCCTCCTGGGTCCTTGCTGCTCCCAGCTGGGGGATAGGGTGGTGGAAGCCAGGAATTTTCTTTCATTCTGTATGTGGCACTCACCAGAGTCTCTGTTACTCCTCTGATGTATTCCTGCTCTCTCCTTTAGTCATTTTTGTCCAGGTATAGTTGCATATTCATTGTATTCTCTTTGTGGGAGAGATAAATGGTGGATCCTTCTAGTCATCCATCTTGTTCCACCCCTTAGTTTCTACACAATGACTTCAAATCAGCTATGGTAAATATGTTTAAAAAAGAGCTGGTCAGTTAGCTCATTTGGTTAGACCATGGTGCTAATAACACAAAGGTCAAGGGTTTGGATCCCCATACTGGCCAACAACCAAAATTTATAAAAGAGTTAAAAAAAAAAATCTAAAAAACCATGGCTAAAGAACTAAAGGGGAAAAAAGGTCTTATATACAGAAAATTCTAAGGAGTTAACAAAAAATACAAGATCAATATACAAAAATCAACTGTATTTCTATACCTAGCAATGAAAAATAAAAAAATGAAATTAAGAAAATAATTCCATTTACAAATAGCATCCTAAAAATAATTATGAATAATTTAACAAAAGAAGTGTAAGACTTTTGCTCTGAAAACTATAAAACATTGCTGAAAGGAATTAAAGAAGACCTACATAAATGGAAAGACATCCTGCATTCATGGATTGAAGATGGCAATACTCCCTAAATTGATTTTCAGGTTCAATGAAATCTCTATCAAAACCCCAGGTGACATTTTTTTGCAGAAATTGACAAGCTGATCCTAAAATTCATATGGAAGTACATAATAGTGAAGTACATTCATATGGGATGCATAATAGTGAAAACAACCTTGAAAAAGAAGAAAAAAGTTGGAGACTCATATTTCAAAATTTCAAAGCTTAAGCTGTAGTAATTAAAACTGTGTCATACTGACATAAGGATAGACATATAGACAATGGAATAGAATTAAGACACCAGAAATATACCCATACATATATAGTCAGTTGATTTTCAACAACAGTGCAAAGACGACTCAATGGGGAAAAATAGTTTTCTCAACAAATGGTATTGGGATAAGTGAATATCCACATGTGCGAAGAAATGAAATTGGACATCCTACCTCACAGCATATATGAAATTTAACAAGATGTATAAAAAACCTAACTCTAAGAGCTAAAAGTGTAAGATTCTTGGAAGAAAGCATAGGTGTAAGTCTTCATGACCTTAGATTAGGCAACAGTTTCTCAGATAAGACACCAAAAGCACAAGCAATCAAAGAAAAAAATAGGTAAATTGGACTGTATCAAAATTTTAAAAATTTATGCTTCAAAGTACATATAAAGTTAAAAAACAAGTCACAGAATGGGAGAAAATATTGGCAAATCACATACCTGATAAGAATTTAGTGTCTAGAATATATAAAGAACTATTACAATTCAACAATAAAAGTACAAATAACCCAATTTAAAAATGGGCAAAAAATTGAATAGATATTTTTTCCAATAAAGATATACAAGTGGCAAATGAGGACATGAAAAGATGCTCAATATCATTAGTCACTAAGGAAATGCAAATCAAAACCACAGTGGGA
This sequence comes from Galeopterus variegatus, assembly GCF_000696425.1. Classification (NCBI taxonomy): domain Eukaryota; kingdom Metazoa; phylum Chordata; class Mammalia; order Dermoptera; family Cynocephalidae; genus Galeopterus; species Galeopterus variegatus. Next base: position 293,735 of record NW_007726754.1, read on the forward strand.
TTCTGCTTCACACTCACTGGGATGGCTATAATCAAAGACACACAATAACAAGTGTTGTCAAGGATGTGGAAAAAACTAAACCCTCCATACATTGCTGGTAGGAACATAAAATTGTGCAACTGCTATGGAAAAGAGCTGGACAGTTTCTCAAAAGTTAAACATAGAGTTTTCTTATAACTCAGCAATTCCACTCCTACGTGTTTAAGAGAAATGACACCACACATCCACAAAAGAAATTGTACTTGAATGTTTATAAGCAGCATTAGTCATAATAATCAGAAAATTAAAACAACACAAATGTCCATCAACTGATGAACAAAATGTGGTATAGCCATATAATGGAATATTATTCACCCACAAAAAGGAATGAAGTGCTGATTCATGATACAGCATTGATGAACACTAAAAACATGCTAAATGTAAAGAAGGCGGACATCAAAGGCTAATGTATGATTTTATTTATATGAAATGCCCAGAATAGGGAAATAGCAACAGAAGGTAGATTTGTGGCTGCAAGGGACTGGGAATGGGAGAGAGGAAAATAGGAGGTGGCTGTTAATGGATAGGGAGGTTCTTTCTGTGGTGATTAAAATAAGATAATGGTGAGGATTGTACAACTTTGTGAATATACTAAAATACACTAAATTGCACACTTTAATGGGATTTGCCAATATTTTCTCCCATTCTGTGACTTGTTTTTCAAGGCGAATTTTATGATATGTAAATATATCTTGATTAAAAAAATAAAGTAATTAAAAAATAAATAGGAGAAAATATTATATTCTGTTAGATATTCTTACATTTTAACAAACCTGTTTTAACACACATTTCTCTATCAACGTCAAGAATTAAACAGCTTGTATAACCCTCCTTCCCCTCTGTCATCTCTACAACCCGAGAAATTTAACATGATTTTACTCTCCAACTCACCTCTCTACAACCCAGATTTTGTTATTCATGATGATAACGAAAATGATATGTAATTATTACTTGAATGCTAAGTACCAAGTACCATGTTTGTTTTACGCATATTATCTTGTTTTTCCCAAGCTCTTAACTACTACCTTAAACTACCTCTCAGACTGTTTAGGAATTTTTTTTTTTAAACATTATGGTTCTATTTTAAGCCTCCCTTAAACGATTTTAAATTAAATGGCATAACTACATCATTAATGATTTTTTTGGTATTAGTTCTCTAAAGCCACTTTCCTTCTGAGGCTTCTACGACACTACCTAATCTCAGTGTTCTTTTACCTCTCAGAAGTTTCTTTTCATTCTCTTTCATTTGATTTCCCTCCTCTTCCTAACCTCTAGATATTGGGGTGCTCCAAGACTGAGTCTCCAGACCTCTTCTCTCTTCATTTACCTCACACTTCAGGTGACCTCTTCCAGTCCCATAGCTTTAAACATCACCTTTTGCAAATAATTCTCTAATTTATAACTCCAATCCTAACCTCTCTCCTAAAATCTACTTGGATGTCCAGCAGGCATCTCAAACTTAACACGTCCAAAATCAATCTCTTTATTATTTCCCCAGATTTACTTTTCCTCCCGTGTTCTCCATCTCCGTGAATGGCACCCTATTCACCCAGTTTCTCAAGTCAAAAACTTTAGAATCAAACTTGAATCTTCTCTTTCTCTCGCACTCCCCAAATTCAACACAATAGCAAATCCTGTTGGTTCTACCTTCAGAGAACATCTACAGTTCCTCTACCAATATCGTCCTGGTACAAAGCAACACCCCATTTTTTTTGGGGGGGGATTATCACAATAGATTCTTTCCCCCTTTCCTCTCTACAATCTTGTCTCCAAGCTGAAGACAGATTCTTCCTGTTGTTTTCCATCACACTGGAATGTAATCCAGAGTTCTTCGCATGGTCTACAGACCTCTTGGGTGATCTGACTCCTGGGCACCTCTCCTGCTCCATCCATCTCCCACTGTTCTTGCATTCACTTGACTGCAGCTACACTGGCTTTCTTATTGTTTCTCATTTTCTGAGACTGCCTCTGCCTTGTTTGTTGACTGTGTGCCCACAAGAATGCAGACATGATGAGGACAGGCATTTTATTTTATTTACTGCTGTATCCCTAGCACCTAGAATAGTGTTGAATGGATGGTTTTGTCGTTTATCAATAGAGTAAAGAGATGGATCAGAGATGGCTGTGGAATGAACTTCTTGGGCTGAAAGATCAACTCTGCCAGCCTTCTGGCTGTGAACCTTGGACAAGTTATTCTTGTGTCTCACTTTCTTCATCTCTATAATGGATAATAATAGTACCTACCCCGTGATGATATGAGAAAGATTAAAAGAGATACTATGTGTAAAGTTGTTTAGAATAGTACTTGAATCAGAGTAAGCCCTCAGTAAATGTTGGCTATTATTTTTATTACTATTACATATTAGACTTTTTTCTTGATGTCTTTATTCTGTTTCTTCTTTTTTTATTTGATTAGATTACACAGTTAAGTAATACTCCTGGGAAGGGTAAGGGAGTGATAAATGCTCTAATTTACTGCATTCCAAAAGTCTTTTTTTTTTTGACCGGTAAGGGGATCTAATTTACTGCATTCCAAAAGTCTTTTTTTTTTTGACCGGTAAGGGGATCTAATTTACTGCATTCCAAAAGTCTTTTTTTTTTTGACCGGTAAGGGGATCTAATTTACTGCATTCCAAAAGTCTTTTTTTTTTGATTATCATATGTTTGACTCTTAGCAAGTGCTCAATAAGTGTTAGCTATTACATTTTGTATATACAAAATCTTCCCCTTCTTGTCATAAATCTTTGTCTAAACTTGTTGCCCTTTTATGATACAGATGAATCACAGTTTGGCTGTGATCATAAAATCAGAAAGTGTTCTAGAATTCCCTCAGAATTCTGTCAATGTTTCACTCTTCTAGCGTTTGATGAGCCTTTCAATGTCTACCTTCAATGCATAGTCCTTTGTTTTTGTTTGAAAGTGTGTAGGATTTTTTCACCTCTGAGATTCAGACATTTCACTGTGACATGTTTTGTTGACTATCTTCTTCAGTATTCATGCCTAGTGTTCGGTAGGTCCTTTTGATGTACAGATACAAGTCTTTCTTTAGTGTAGGGAAATATTCTTCTATTATTTATTGGATTATGGCTTCTTCCCCAAGTGAATTATTGTCTATTGGAACTCATTTAAGTAGCTGACTCTCTTAGATCTCACATCATGTCATATCTTAGTCTTAATATGTGAATTACTTTGGCTAGCATTTTTGAAGAATTTTTTAGTTAATGCATATATTGAATTTCAGAAGTGTTCATGTTGCTATTCAGTGCCCCCATTGAAGTTATTTTGATGTACTTAAAGTTTTTTTCCAAGATATCCTTTCCATGTTCACAGAAGCTTGCTTCTACGATGTAAAATCTTCACAAGAAAAAATGATGATAAAAACTAGAATTTGTTGAAAGTTCCCTCATGTTTTCGGCAGTATTCCTAATGTCCTCATGTTTTCCCATTTCCAACGGCTCTCCAGGTAGGTTTACCTGTCCCATTCACTAGACTTGTGCACTGCAGAATTTTATAGGGACTCCTGGAGTTGTCTTTCAATCGAATCCACATTGCATCATAGCTGGATAATATTCATCAGCGTTTGTAATAAAAGGTTGTGGCTTTTCCTAGTTCTAGCTAGAATTAATTTTCTTCTCTATTTTCATTTCATTTTGCTTATTTCTTTCCCTTTGTTTTTTCATGAATTGTAACTTTGTAGTTTCACTTTTATTATGTAAACATATTAAATTCACACCTTTATTTTTATGACAACAGAGACTGCAATGGAGGCTGGTGTAAAAGGGTGATACTCTTTTATTACTTGGGGTTGACACATGGAATTTCAGTTGTGCTTTTATTTTTCCTATCTTAGAATGTTATTTTACTGTTCTATCAACAAACCTTTTCTTTGTTCTTTTTGTGACATTTCTTTACCATTGAGTTTATATGTACAATAGGATTAATCTATTATCTCTCAATCAGCATTTTTGACTAAGCCCTTTTGTATAATTATCACCTTCCAAGTTCTCTGGGAAACTTGGAAATGTCTGTCTTTGTCCTTACCCTCAGAAAATACATAGTTTGATGGGTGGAGGGGCAGAACAATAAAGCCAAAGAGCATGTAATTAGTAACAAATTGGGATGTAGAAATAAAAATATATGTATTTGAAGAAGAGGGAAATCAGTGAGGAACAGAAAGCTAACCAGTGGCACACTTGGGAGAGCTGGTGCCAGTAACACCAAGGTCAAGGGTTTGGATCCCAATACGAATCAGCTGCCAAAAAAAAAAAAAAAAAAAAAAAATTTACACAGAAATTTGGAGATCATGAAACCTTATACATAGTCTTGATGGATGAGCATGGTTTGAAAGGCAGACAAATGAAATCTGGCTTTCCAGAGGATAGAAACAACCAAGGAAAGGCTTTTGTGTGACAGTAAATATTCAGGCCTTATTACATTTAAAGTAGACCAAACAGTCAGAAATTAAAATATGGACATCACTACAGATCTATAGGCATCAAAAAGACAAGAGAAGATTATGCAACAACTTTATGCTAAGAGTGAAATGGGAGTTCCTAGAAAAACTTAACTTATCAAAGTAGACTTAAGAAAAAAAGATTATCTGAATAACTGGTGGAGAAATTGATTCCATTATTTAAAATCTTCTCCCAAAGAAGACTAGGCTCTGAAGCCTTCAGCAATAATTCTTTTTCTTTTTTTTTTTGACCGGTAAGGGGATTGCAACCCTCAGCATGGTGTGGTCTGCACCACGCTCAGCCAGTGAGTGCACCAGCCATCACTATATAGGATCTGAACCCACGGCCTCGGCACTCCCAGCACCGCACTCTCCCGAGTGAGCCATGGGGCCGGCCCTTCAGCAATAATTCTAACAAATATTTGGAAAAGAAATAACACCAATGTTATACAAACAGTCCCAGAAAATAGAAAAAGAAGGAATTCTCAAAACTTGCCCAATGAGGAAAGCATAACCTTGATGCCAAAACTTGCCAAGGATGTCACAAGAAAAGAAAATTCAAGTCAATCACACTCTAGCACCCACAAGCAAAAATCCCAAACAAACATTGGCCAACTAAATCCAGCTATACAAAAGATAATATTATGACCAATTTAAATTTGTTCCAAGAATAACATTAGGAAGTTAATCAATGCAATTCATCACATTAACAAAATAAAGAAAACTATGACTATCCCAGAGATGCAGTAAGAGATTTTGAAAAAATTTGTCATCCATGAAAAAATTCTTAGAAAATTAGTAATAGAAGAAAACTTCCTTAATCTTATAAAGGTTATCTAGGCAAAAAACCCTCTATGGGCCGGCCCGGTGGCGCACTGCTACAGTGCGCCGCTTGGGAGCGCGGCGGTGCTCCCGCCGAGGGTTCGGATCCCACATACAGACCGGTTCCAGCTCACTGGCTGAGCGAGGTGCGGGCGCGGTGCCGAGGGTTGCGATCCCGTTGCCAGTCCCGGTCTGGTGCGGGTGCGACACTGAGGGTTGCGATCCGTTGCCGGACACGAAAAAAGACAAAAAAAAAGGAAAAAAAAAAAACCCTCTAGCAAACATCATATTTAATGATGAAATGTTGAGAGATTTCCCTTTAAAAATGGGAATAAGACACGATGTCCACTCTCATTCCTATTAAACACTGTACCAAATCTCCTAGCCAATGAAGAAAAGCAATAAAAAGAAATGAAAGATACATGAATTGGAAAGGAAAATATAAAACCCTCATTATTCACAGATGATATCATAGTATATGTAAAATATCCAGAAGAACCTACAGGTATAAAAATGCAAAGAGCCAAAAATAGCAAAGCACTCTTTAGAAGACTAACAAGATGGAAGGATTTGCTCTACTGGATATGAAATTATCATAAAACTGCAGTCATTAAATAATGTGTATTAGCACATGGATAAACAAATAGATTAATGGAATAGAACAGAGGAATGAGGAACCTAGAAACAGATACATGTGTATTTGGACATTGGGTATCTGACAAAGTTCTCTTCTATAAATAGTGCTGGGACAACCATATGGAAAAAAATTAAACTTGACCTATATCTCACACCATACATAAAATTCAGTTTCAGGTGGATTGTAGATCTAAATGTGAAAGGTAAAATAAAGCTTCTGGTTGATAATGTAGTATTGCAAAATAAAGCTTCTGGTTGATAATGTAGTATTGCAAAATAAAGCTTCTGGTTGATAAGGTAGTATAATATTTTCCTACTTTGGTGTAGGGAAAGACTTCTTAAACAGGGCTCAAAATGTATTAACCATTAAAAGGATCGATAAATTGTATTTCATTAAAATTACGAATTTTTGTTCATTAAAAGACGACATTAAGAGAGTAAAAAGGCAAACAACTATTCAGAATTTTGAAAAATCCACACAACTCTTACAGACCAATGAGAATAAGAAAACCCAGTTGAAAAAGAGACAAGACACTTGGATGGGTACTTTACAAAAGCAGTTATCCAAACAACCAGTAAATCTATAAATCAGAGAAATACAAATTATTTTTTTTTGGAAGAAAATCACTTTATTCTAATTAACTCACAATGACATCACAACAGTTGGTTTTAGGAGGTCACACAAACATGTGCCCAGCTCCTAACTCTATACCATCACAATGAACTTTTTTTTTTTTTCCTTTTTGTCTTTTTTACTGACCGGTAACAGGATCACAACCCTCGGTGTTGCGCCCACACTGCGCTCAGCCAGTGAGCAGGAACCGGTCTCCATATGGGATCCGAACCCTCAGCGGGAGCGCCGCCGCGCTCCCAAGCAGCACACTCTCCAGTGCACCACCGGGCCGGCCCCACAATGAACTTTTATACAGTAAGAACACCATCTTCCATTGCAATTCCAAAAAAAGCAAGCTACTCATAAAAAAGAAGTTTAACTGATGATTTTACACTTTATACTTCCACTATCAATGATATGTTTATGCTAAGTTGCTGCTGTTGCACTGGTTGGGTTCCCTGAAGCTCCTCAAAAGTGATGTCAGGCCCTGAGGGCTCTGCCTTACTTCCTCCACCAAAGCCTCCAGTGATGGCATGGCCCAGTGTGTTCTCAACAACAGAACCCACAGCCACGCCAGCTGCAGTGGTTGCCATCTGGGCCATCCAACATGGCTGGGGGTTGGGCAGCAGCAGGTGAGCCAACTGCAGAGGGTGGGGCCTGGTGGCTGGAACGCTGGCGCTGGCCTGGGTGTAGTTCTCTCCTGAGGTGCTCAGCTGGCTGGAGGGGACATGTGGGAGGTGTGGCTTCAACTTCCGTGGGGCATTGCAAGTGCTGGAGGCTTGACATCTAGAGAGCAAAACTCTCCAGAAGTGCATATTAAAACCATGATGAGACTCCACTACGCGTCCATCAGAATGGTTACAATTAAAAAGACTGATAATACAAATGTTGGTGAGAATGTAAAGCAATGGAATTCTTACACACAGCCAGTAGGAGAATAAATTGCTATAGCCACTTTGAAAAATAGTTTAGCATTACCTACTAAAGTTGAAGATATGCATACATGATGGCCCTACAATTCCACTCCTACATATGCCTAATATAAATGTGTGCATATGGACATGCACCAAGAGACATGTACAAAAATGTTCAAAGCAGAGCTGTTCCCAACAGCCTAAACTTTAAACAGCCCAACTGTCCTTTTACAGTAGGATGATAAAAGTTGTGAATTGTGGAGTATTCACCAAATAAAATATGGTAAGCAATAAAAACAAGTGAACTTCAGCTGCATGGAACAACATGCATGAATCTCCAAATATAATTTGGAGTAAAAGAAACCAAACGACAAAGAATGCATACGGCAAGATTCCATTTATATTAAATTCAAAAAGTAGGCAAAACTAAAAATTTTAGTCCCTACAGTGACTAGGGATAGAAGCTTTGGTGGTAAAACTAATTTTTAAAAAATCAAGGAAGTGACTTCCATAAAAATCAGGATAGTGGCTACCTTTATCAGAGAGGGAAAGTGCGGTGACTGGGATAGGCAGGGAACTTCTGAGGTGCTGGTACTATTTTATTTCTTGAACTGGTTATATGGATGTTCATTTTGAGATAAACCATTGAACTATACATTTTTGTTTTTTCCCTTTTCTGTGTTTGGGTCTTATCACAGACACACATGATTATAAAAAGAAAAAAAAAAAAGAATGATTAAGTACACTAAGATACATGTAAATTATGGCATTCTGAGTAGCAGTTTTTAACAATAAAGAAGATCTATGTATAGTGACATGGAGAGTTTTTGAAAATGTACCATTATCATTGAGAAAACAAAACAGTCTGCAGAATGATGCACACAATGTCATGCATTTACAGCAAAACAGAATAATGCTATATATTTTTACATATACAGTACAGTCATACATGTGTAGAAATACATAAAAATAATTTCAGAAGTATTCATACCAATCTAAAAACAGTGGTGACCTCTAGGAAGGGAACTAGGTATTTGTTAAGGAGGCTATATGCATGAATAAATAAAAATAAATAAAAAGAAGGAGGAGGAGGAGGAAGAAGGGGAGGAAAGAAAAGAGGTAGAGATCAGACCCAGAACTTTGAGCCAAGCCACCTAAGATGCCAATCAGATGGTCTTGAGCAGCTTCCCCTAGAATGTTCCATAGACATCTCTTTCCTATTTCCACTCTTGAGGCTGTCCTAAGTTTCAAGAATTTGCTCATACATTCAACAAACATATATATATATTTTTATATCATTGTGATCCCCAAGGCAGAGTTGTTGGTAGTTTTCATGTTTCAGTCCAGCCAGCGAGTGGGCAAACATCTGATGATCGCATAAAAACCAGACCTCCATAGCATTCAGAGACTTCACCATAAACAGAAGCCGAATAGATCATGTTTGTAAGAATAGTGTGCATTTCTGAGTGGTTGGTTACCTAATCTAAGGATTATATGTGTTCCTATATATTTAGTTCATCTAAGGTGTAAAAGTCTCAAAAGTATAACAATGGTCAAGGAGCTTGTAGGACTCTGGGAAGCTGCAGGGGAAATGCTCCGAGATGTTAAGGAGGAATTGAATAGACTAAGTGCTGGAAACAAAACCCCAGAGACAGCCGAGGAACTGGAGAAAGTGAGACATACAGTTGTACCAGCTGTGAAGCAGATGCAAACATCTGCCCAGGTGTGATGGATGCAGAAGAACTCGATGCAAGACATGTGTGATTCCTGTGCACAGCAGAAAGCAGCATGTTTTCACACTTTCCATCAGGCACACATGTGCTCTTCCTCTCCAAAAGACCATCTTCTAAACGTGGCCTTTCCAGTGGCAAGTGTCAGTAAATCTCCGGGACTCTTGACAGGATCTGCTTCCAGGAACGTGCAGGCAGAACCTCCATCTTTCCATTGCAATGGCCCCCTGAAGGACCCCTCCACCCCTGAATCCATTCTCCACCTGCAGTTGGAAGGCTCCCTTAAGAATGTAAATTAGATCATCTTTCTCCCCTGTATAAAACCCTGCGATAAGGACAGTTTTTATTGTGTCAGTGCCGCATCCATATTTTTTCATGTAATCCTCCAAGCATCCCAGTGCTGGAGCAGCTGTTATTATTCCCAACTCATGGAGGAGGAAGCCAAGGTAAGGAGAGGCTTTCCCAAATTACCCCAGCTGATGTAGAGGGCTCCTCTCCTGCCTCCAAGAAAGCTCTCTTGCATTACTGTTGTGTTTTTTCACAGCATTCATCATTCTCTGAGATTTCTATTTGCTGATGTGTTTATAGTCTGCCTTTCCCACTAGAATACAAGCTCCATGAGCAGAGGGACTTTGTCTAATTTTTTCATTGCTGTAAACCCAGTGCCAAAATGATGCCTGGCACATAGCAGGCACTCAATAAAAATTTGTTCAGTAGGCACTGACCCGATGGACTTAATGCTACTCTCTCAAGAGTTTATTAAACATTGCATCCAAGGTGATCAAGATAGTTACTTGCATTTATAATGAATTGTATGAATAAATATATTAAATATGATATTTTATTAACTCAAAACAGGAATGACATACACTATCCTTAAATAGTTCATTTACCAAAAGTGGACTATGTGCCAGGCATTAATGGGCACTAGTAATAAAAATACTCACCTTAAGGGACTTATAAGTGTGTGTGTATGTGTGTGTTACGTATATATAGGGGAATGGGTGGGAAAGGGAATACAGGCAAGTAAACGGTGTCACCACACTGTGTGGTAAGTACAATTACAGAGGCAAACACAGGTGCTGGTGGCGTAGAGGAAGGGCAGGTAAATGTAAAGAGGGTTGGCGGGGTGTTAGGGAAGCTTTCAGGAGGAGCTGAGAATGCAGCTGAGTTGGGAAGAACAAATACTAATCCAAAAAAGAACAGGAAAGCATATATAAGGGCAGGGAACAACTTGTGAAAGGCAGGGAAGTGCAATGCTTTGGGGAACGGCAAGGTGGTGGGTAGTACAAGGCGGGGATGCAGTGAGAGGTTAAATGGGATGTGCACAGAAGAGCTCTTCACAGATGACCTCATTGAGCATCATTTCCCTGCATCTGCTTTAGCACAGTGCCTGTCAGATGGAAGGCCCTCAGTAAATACTTGCTGAATGAGTGAATGAATGAGTGGATTTGGGATGTTGCCCCAGCACCCCTTGCTGCAGAGGCAGTTAAGGTTTTCAACAGGGAAGCTACCCGATCCTTTTGCTGTTTGAGAAGGCGCCACCCCATAGAAGAGGGAAGAACAGGTCAGGGAGGCAGGTAAAGTGGTGACCGTGGGAATGCACCTGAGGCCTCTGGTGTGAGGTGGGTCAGGAGGAAGAGACGGCTACTTGGTGACCTGCTATTGGATGGGAACTAAGAAGCAAGGTCAAGTCTAGGAGGTTTGCAAATCTCTTGCATAAGGCCTGGGTGTTTGGTGGTGCCACTCACAGGACATAGGACTGGAGGAGGCATGACCTAAGGGGAGATACTGGGTTCAGCTGACTCCTGAGCCCAAGTTGCATTTGGACCACGCAGGTAGAAACATCTAATCATCAGTCAAAATGAGGGCCTGGAGCCCAGGAGAGAGGTCTGGGCTGGAAGAAGATAGGGACGGCAACAGCATCTAGGTAGTGCTGGAAACCAGACAGCAAGAAGAGAGCTCAAGGAGGGAGCCCTCCAGGGCAGTCCTGGGGGGCACGTGGAATGAATCAGCAGCAGTGACTTAGAGCTAGCTAGCCGGTGGTAGAGGAACCAGAATTGTGGTTTGGGGGAGCCAACATCAGGTGTGAAAGGACCTTACCATTATTTTTACCTTGAAAGGTGGAAGAATGAAAGGGTGGAAGCTGAAAGTTGAAAGGATAAAATCCAAGATAGTATGAGGTGAGAGGGATGGGTCGAGGCAGGCAGCTGGGACCCAAGAAGGAAGTGGGTGCTGGAACTCCCTGTTTATATGGTGCCCTGGGTGAGGTGCAGGGTGGGGTGGCTTCCAGCAACCATCAGGATGAGGCAATTTCTGCCTTCGAGTAACTTTCCATGCCACCTCCCAGGAGATTAGAGCTTCTTCTTTAAATATTATGCATCCAGGGTCCTGGCCTTCCTTCACCTGTACTTTGCCTGTAATTTCCCGCCCTCCTTGTCTCTACTGTATGGCACTTAAGCAATTAGCTGTTTGGGGTGGTGCAGCTGGATATGCTATACCCAGATGCATTACTCACTTCTTTTGGCACAGATTCTCACATCAGCCAGCCATTTCCAGTCCTCCCTAGTTCTTCCTCCTAGGCCTTTTGACTTCTTACCCTATTCTTGGAGGAATTTTATTGCAGCTTTTTAGATACCGAGAATCCTTGCTATTCAGGCCTCAGTTTCCTCTATTTCTGATTCTAACCTGTGGCCTGCTCCACACTGCTGGTGCTCCCTTTGGAAAAACAGTGGCAACACATCTGTGGGGCCATTAAAAATTTGAGAAATCCCATCTGGGGAGGACAACCAAAGGAAGCATTCCTGGATGCAGAAAATGCCGATGCATGAAGATATTTATCTAGGAATTAGTTATAAAAATAACAAGTGAAAAAGCATGAACTGAAATTTCCAAGAGCAGGGAAAAGACTGAGTGGACAATGGCATTTTTTGGGGTGGAATGTAATGCAGCAGTTTATTTTCTCACATTTCTGGAGGCTGAGAAGTCCAAGACCAAGATGCAGGCAGGTTCAGTTGTCTGGTGAGGGTCCGGTCTCTGCTTTCAAGATGGCCACTTGAAAGCTGTGTCACCTGGAGGGGAGGAATGCTATGTCCTCACATGGTGGAATGTGGGAGGGCTAGTGAGCACAACTAATGTGAAAGCTACCTTCCTCTTCATAAGCTTTTAAACACTGGGCTGTCCCATCCTGCCCCAGCCTAGCTGCCCCACTCCCTCTGACTTCTTCCCTATTTGGCCTGGGGCTTACCTGTTGATCTTGGGAAGGTCACAGAGGTGGGCCAGAGCCTACTGTGCAAAACCTCCAGTGGGAACCAGACCCCCCTCCCTGGGGTGGGGCAGGCAGGCAGGGCTCTACTCCTGGAGTGCTGACTTTTAAAATGTGCAAAAACAATTAAATACAGGGCTTTGAAGCTTGGCATGCAGGAAAGCTATCAGGAAGTGCTTGAGACCCATTTCCCACACTTGCCCCTGACATCCCCAGGGTTGGGCTCATGAGGGTGGCGCACTCAGCCTCCTGTGGGTCACTCAGCTGAGCATAGACCTCCAGGCCACAAGGAGATAACACAATCAAGCCCAGGAGGTGGCATCATGAGGTCTCCCCTCAGAGAAACTCCAGAATGTCAGGCTGATGTGTGTTGGGGGGAGTAACCTTCCTGACAGAGTTCAGGGGCGAGTCTCAGTACCTGGGAGGTCTGCAGACAGGAGCTGAGGGAGGAGAGGAAGGGGGACTGGATGGTGTAGTAAAATAGGGATTCAGGCACAGGATCAGGACAGGCACTGTTGTAACAGCTGGCTCCATGCAGGATGGACATTTTCCATCTGATGAAGGGAGCAAACACCAGCAGTGTTGCAATATTACCGTTTCACGCAGCTATGCACCCAGGAATGGAGAAGGCCACCTTTCCCTGCCCTACTCTAGCATGGAGAGGTTCGAGCTGCCTTCTTTTCCCCCTAGAATGCTTGTGTCTCAGGCCCACCAAGGGGGATATTGCTGCAGGGACCCCCCAGTGGGAAAGGATGTGGGGGCAGAAATGGCAGAGACCTGTGTCCCAAATGGGACCTATGGCCTCCAGCTGGAGCCCCTTTTTCCTCCTATCTTCCTCCCTAGGAACTCAGCCCAGCCCATGGCTTCAGGTACCACCCCACAGGGAACTCACAGGTTGATATCCCCAGCTCAGGAGTACAGCCCCCCATCTAAAGGAAATTCCTACCTTGCTCAGCCAACAAATCTTTACCTGCATCCTCTATGTGTCAGGACCCAATGGTGGTGAGACCAAGGCCCGGAGCTTACATTCTGCTGAAGTCTCAAGGGCGCCTTGAACCCAGCATGTGCTGGAGGCTGATACTTCTGGAGCTGGGTACTGCTTTAGATGCCTTATGTTCATAAGCTCATTTCATCCTCACAACAGCCCTGTGAACCAGGGCTCTTACTTTCCTCGTTTTCAGAGAAGAAAACTGATAAAGAGGTAACTTAGTTGACATAACAGAGACAGGGTGGAATGGTGGCAGCTTGATTCCAAATTCCACATACTCAACCAGGATGTTACATTGCTCCAAACAAAAATCACGATTTCTCTCATCATCTCCCTATGTGTCACCAGGGTCCATCCAATGACATAGAGCAGGAACCCAGAGGCCCCTGTTGTTACCTTCCTCTCCTCCACTCATTCAGTCACCCAGACCAGCTGATTTACCTTTTAAGTTTTTCTCCAAGAGGCAGACACATGTGTGGTTTTGAGCACCACTGTGTCCAGTCCCAGTCACATATAATGACCACCCTAGGTAACTGACTCACTAAATGCCACACTCCTGCTTGGCACAGAGGGATGGACTCCACCACCCTGCCATGCATCACTTTAGTTTGGATGAAGAATGAGCATCTTGGGCAAAGCATGACTGAGATGGAATCACTTGTCAGGTTTGGTAGGTCAGAGCCAAACCGGGCGATCTAATTTAGAAGATAAAATAATGGAATACGATCATTCTAGCATCTGAGGTGGGAAGCAAGTTCATGCACCCTGTACCTGCTACCTCGTCCGCCTCTCCAATGAGAACACAAGCTAATACGATCATTCTAGCATCTGAGGTGGGAAGCAAGTTCATGCACCCTGTACCTGCTACCTCGTCCGCCTCTCCAATGAGAACACAAGCTCCTTACGGGCAAGGATCATCCCCCCCCGCCTCTGTCTTCTCTAATCCCCTCACAGGGTGGGCAGCACTAGTAGACATTTAACTGTTTCTGGAATAATTCTATGCATGCATGCATACACAAAGAAATGCCCTCATCTGAGGAGTAACATGCGACAGTCTTCGGGGAGTGGGAGCTTTGGCGTCAGACACATGGGGGTGTGAGATGTCCTCCATCACTGACCAGTTGGGTGGTTTTAGAATAAAATACTGAATATTTTTGAACCTTAGTCCTTATTCTTTTTCATAAGAAAAGTAGGGATAATTCCCACCTCGACCACTGTGTGAGGATGGCAGAGGCAGTGTGCAAAAGTGCCCACGCCTGGGCACAGTAGGCCCTCAGCCCTTCTCCTGCCTACCTTTCCTCTCGGGAAGGAGTCACAAGTTCATCATCAGACCTGATTCTCAAGGTCAAGGCCTGGTCAGCAGCAGGATGACTTGATGTCAAGTCCAAGGAGCCAAATCAGAGCTCCTTGTGTCCCTTGTGTTCATTAAGGTCAGCCTTTACCCAGCTCCTGGAGTGCCACTGAGCCTCCACATGGAGTCAAGTTTTTCCAGCTGTGGGAGGAGGGGACATTTGGGGAACAAGAGTCAGGCAGGGCTTGATCTGAATGAATTTTTCTTTCAAAGCACTGTGCTTTTCATTGTAATAATGATAGCAAACTGTTATCAAACACCGTACATCAGGCAGGGTCCCTGTGCTTTCCATGTACTGTGCATGTAATCCTCGCCACAACCCTATGCCTAAGATATGACTATGTTACGGATAAGGAAACTGAGGCACAGAGAAGTTCAGTTACTTGGTCCTGGTAACACAGCCATTGGATCCAGCAGTCTTCCTTTGGCTCTGTGCACTCGACCCCAAGCTCTACCACCCTCAAACAGCCACCTTTGGTGAACTCTGCTCTGCCCACAACTCACCAGGACAGCTCTTCCGTGGGAAGCAAGCATTTGTACATTACCACACTCTCATGGATTCAGATGGATCCCAAGAAGGTCGAGTGAGATTCCTCCTCCTGATCAGAGATGGTGGTCAGTGTCTGCTATCACTTGAACTCAGTGTGAATTCATAGTTCTTCTCTGCCAAGAACTTGAATCTGTAACTGCATCGTGGTCCTGAATCTCCCTCTAGCAGACTCAGTTGGCTGGCGACAGCAAACCTCCTCCCCTTGGTTGGGTAAGTGATTTGTAACCCCAAGGAAATGTAAAGATCAGTGTAGAATCAATGATGAGCTGAATTAAAATCAGAGTACTGCCATATTTTATCAATTCTAAGGCGCATGGTGTTTTTCATTTTAACGTCATGGAAATTAAAATGCATTTTACAATCAGTGGCATCATACAATTACAAACGGTGGTTGTATTAGTCCATTTTTGTTGCTTATAACAAAATACCTGAAACTGGGTGATTTATAAAGA